>NW_018164698.1:526761-551985 GCF_001263595.1 Phalaenopsis equestris | reverse complement strand
CCTTAAACAAGCTCCTAGAGCTTGGTTTGAAAAGTTCTCCATTGTGATTACATCACTTGGCTTTCATTCTAGCTCACATGATACTGCTTTGTTTCTCAAAACCACCTCACATGGTCGTATCATTCTCTCCCTATATGTTGATGATATGATCATCACTAGCGATGATGATAATGAGATTGCAGAATTGAAATTACAATTAGCTCAACAGTTTGAGATGAAAGATTTGGGTACTCTTCGATATTTTTTGGGGATTGAAGTAGCTCATTCCCCTAGAGGTTATCTTCTTTTCCAATCTAAGTATACTGGCACTATCCTTGAACAAGCTCGTCTATCTGATACTCGGACAACTGCTACTCCCCTTGAGCTTAATGCTCATTATAACTCTTCTGATGGCGTTCCTTTGTCCGATCCCACTTTGTATCGTACACTTGTTGGCAGCTTGGTCTATCTTACCATCACTAGACCAGATATTTCTTATGTTGTACATGTTGTCAGTCAGTTTGTCGCTTCTCCTACTACAGTTCATTGGGCAGCAGTTCTTCGCATTCTTCGATATCTTCGGGGTACTCAATTTCAGAGCCTTCTCTTTCCTACATCTTCCTCATTGGAATTATGTGCATACTCTGATGCTGATTGGGGTGGTGATTCCACCAATCGTAAGTCTACCACAGGATTTTGTATTTTTCTAGGAGATTCTCTCATTTCTTGGAAGAGTAAGAAGCAAGAAGTTGTCTCTCGCTCTTCTACCGAAGCTGAGTATCGTGCCATGGCATCCACCACTGCAGAAATTGTTTGGTTGCGTTGGTTACTTGCTGATATGGGTGTCTCTTTCTCTAGCCCAACTCCTATGTACTGTGATAACAAAAGTGCTATACAAATTGCCCGCAACTCAGTGTTTCATGAGCGCACCAAACATATTGAGATTGATTGTCATTTCACTCGTCATCATTTTCAGCATGGCACCATCACCTTACCCTATATTTCCTCCTCCATGCAACTTGCTGACGTGTTTACGAAATCGCATTCCACTCAACGTTTTTGTTTTTTGATTAGCAAACTCTCGATGATTCTCCTCGATGCATCGTGAGTTTGAGGGGGGATGTTAGATATAGTTTTGTATTTCTATTACTTTACCAATTAAGGGTAGTTTAATCTTTTCCAGATTGTACCTATATATACTCTTGTAATGAGATTTTGAGTATGATTTTGAAACCCTTGCCACTTTTTGTCTCTCTTGTTTTCTAACACGGAGCACCCAGGCTTGCTAAAATAAACTGTATCTAATCCATATCATGCGTTGGGCCTTGGCTTGTTTCAGGGAATTTGACTTGTCCTACTAGTCCTTAAATATATATTTTAAGGGTCAACCCTATATTTTTCTCAAAAAAATGTTGTTTTGGAAAGCAACTAGGTTTTGTCAAAAAAAAAAAAAAAACTCCCTATTGCATGATGATTGTCAAGTGCTACAAATTTCAAGATATAATTTTTCAATGGTATTCATATTAAATGTTCCTCATTTCAATTATTTTCTTTCGGTGGTTCAATTTATTGTTCTATGCCATTTTTCTAGATAAATACAGGAAAAATTATTATCTTTACTAAATAAAGAGGAACGAGACTTGCTTGAGTTCTAGGAATCCACTCATCTCTATTGCTCCACAAAGTGCAATTTCACCATCACCTTGAGAGAAGTGCATGTCGCCTGTACTGAGGTTTGCACCTTCCACAAAAACCGGAAGATATATTTTTGATCCTCTACTTAGATTTTTTATGTCGCAATTTCCTCCATTTTCCCTTCCAGGGATTGTTCTTGCAGCCTCACTCGCAGTCTTCTCCCATTCAGGTGTTCCTTCTTTAATCTACAATTCACATGAATAAGGAGCTTTATAATTTGATCAAATCTTGTGTTATAATCTGATTTTGTTAATGCATGAAAATCAAACTAAATCCAGATACTTATTCACATCATATGACAAGTTTGGAAAATATTGAGTGCATGACAACCGACCTGAATCCAGATACTTGGTAGGTTTGCAAATTGCAGTTTTTAATGTGTGCAAGGGCATGGCTTCTAAAGTTAGAGGATGGTAATCAGAAATCAACAACTTCTTTATTAATAATTATGGTCCTGTTATTGTGCTGTCACGCATGTGCCTTGTACAACGTTCAGTTATCAGACTTTAGAAGACTTCGCAAATTGTATATGGAGTTTGATGTTTTCATGGTCAAAATATTATGTTATTTTTAGTATTGATCAGTGTTTTGAAAGATGGAAGCATTTTATCCATAATGAGGTTTGTCGTAAGCCCCAATTCATGCGCCATAAGCTCCTAAGTTTTATGTTTAAATCTTACACAATAAAAATATGAATTTTAAAAATCAAATATAAGAAAATAATTAATAGCCATATGTTTCATATTTAATCTCCAAAGCTTAATTGGCACACAAACATGTACTTTCAAGCAAAAATGAGATACAAAAAATGAAATAAGTTGAGCAATGTTTCAGCGAGGGAAGCGGCGAGAAATGAAAGAATCTTTGGTAAAGCAAATGAAGATTGAAAAGCATACATAACACAATGAAGACGATGACAAGATAAGGCTAGAGCTTTCATTTTTTGATGAGTTTATAGGAGAAAATTAAGTTGGAGAAGACCTAGCCTTAAGAGATTAAAAAGGAAAATAATTGTTTTATTCTACCTTGTGCTTACTGTTCATCCTTCAAAATGCTATTAAAGTTATAAATTGCTTTTAAAAGTCACCTTGCTGCCAGTAATAGAATCCATCTCCTTATGACACTTCAACAATGAAATATTGCACTTGCAAATGCTAGCGTTTTTGAAATTACAGATGAAGGGAAATATAATCGAATCCATTAAGCATAATTTTTAGGTTATATTCAAGTGATCTCAGAATAATCTTAAAAAAATTTTCTTCTTACCATTCCAAGGAGACAACCTTTGGTTATTGGCAGGGTAGCCAATGGCCTTTGGTGCACAACTTCACATATCTTAAGAGAATTGGGGCCATCTTCAACCAACTTCTTCTCCCTTTCGTTCCAAATATTGAGAAGTTCGATGGATGGTGCCGTCCCAATTACTCCTGGGTGAGTTAAACCTGGAAAGCGAACACCTGTTTTGCATAATACAAATTTCTTTGCATTAATCTCCACTTCTATCAACACTCTTTTCAGCTATTGTTTTTGCGGAAGAACAATGTTTTACAAAGACCACCTGGTATTTGGGGCGAGTATGCGTATATTCCTTCAAAATACCAGATAGCTTTTGTTGCGTTGGGGAAGTGGTCCGTCAAAAATCCACCTCCTCTTTCTGTCGAAAGTTGCAGTATAACCCCATTCATCTCCAGGAAAAGGACCCAAGTTACAGATTTCTACTGCTAGAAGATCACCTGGCCTTGCTGGGGTTCCTTCTTTGTCTAAAACTCTTATAGGCCCACTGAGATAATGTCCCTGCAAAAAATTTTACTCTTTAGGTAGCATATCAATTAATATATTCCTTCAATTTTATCTTCAGTTCAAACAAAGTGGTCAGCCACCATGAAGGCCCTGGATGGTATGGCTCATGTACCAGATAAGCGACAAATGTTGGAGCGGGACAGACAGTAGAGCGGAAGCATCTGTTTAATCGGGGGAGCTTCGTTAAGTGGGTTGGGGGTGCAGGGGCGGTACCGTACATGGTTAATTTTATAACTATATATTGTACACTAGGGTTATATATATATATATATATATATATATATATATATGTTGTATTTGTAACTCTAATGGTATATACTGTTTTCTGAAATCAAAAAGACCACCGCTCTTGCTCCCAAGGACATAAGCATGTTACCGAAACTCGCTAAATCCTTGTGTTCTTGCTTGGTTTTCTGTGTATTCTTGCGTTTATTGCCCTAATTTCTCAAATGGTAGAATAGAATTGTAATGGCAATTTGAAACGTAACAGTCTCAAAACAGACCTGTAGTCTCTTCTTTGAAGTTTATTTCTGATACCTGATCAGATATGACCATCTACTACCTTAGTGAACTTCTCAACTCACCAACCTTGCTTTTCGTGAATCATACCAGAAATTAGTTCTAGTTTACGTGACAATCAGAATTTCTTTGTTCCAATTACATCATTCAGAACTGACTGAAGAATGCCAGAGTTCTTCATACAGAATTGAGAACACCAGACAACACCAGTACTCTGGTGCTTTTTGGCAGAAAGAAACTGGGTACTTACAATGGTGAGGTCGATGGATTTGATGTCCATGACTGAATCATTATCTCCAACGCTTCCGCCGGACCAATCCATCATCTCGACCCTAAATAACTCTCCCTCTGTCACCTCTGCAACTGCCGGTATGTGAGGATGCCAGCGGCTATGGAGAGGGTGCTTCTGCTCCCATGGCTTCTTCTTGAGGTCGATGGGCACCACCAATCTAGGGCTTAGAGGAGCCATCGTTGCACTCTGTGGAGGAGCTTGGTAGGTAGCCTTATCTAGTTATATCTATATCATGATGGATGATTTGAGATGATGACAAATAGTGAGGCGCTGACTGGGTGTTTTTTGGATTTTATTTTGGTTTTTTATGCAAAATATAATCATTATTGCTGTCTTGCTTTGTAGTTTTGTGAGGAGTCGGAGGAGTCGTCCCGTCTAGTGATGTGTTGATGTTTTATCTCATAAGTTTTTGAGAAATTTTACATATTCACCATTTGAATTTTATTTATTTACAAATTTAACGTTTAAATTTCAGTTGTGATGTATATACCGCTACCTATGCATGAAAATGTGTAATTCACTTTTTTTAAGTTAAAATGATTGTATTATTGATGTGATATGAAAAATTTGGTGGTATAAATGTAAATGATAAAATTTTGTTGTTTTGTTTGTAAATACATTGGAATTGATTGGTATGTATGTAAATGCCCCCTTCTTTTTTTTTTCCGGTCGTTCAAATCACAACAACGCATACGAATATAGCCATGAAAGATTTACGCATATCACTCAACTTTTATTAGATTACATAGATATCCAACGCCTAAAACTTCAATTTGTATATATTTGACGCCTTAGGTTTGCATGAAATGAAATATTTCACATTTTAGAAGTTAAAATAGAAGTTAAAATAGAAGTTAAAATGATATTTGTTGAATTCGAGGAATCACATCGAAGTGGTGATGGAGGGAGCGAGGGAGAGACAGGAGTGAAGAGTGATGAACAATAAAAATCTCCTCTCCTCTTCATAAAATATTTATTCTATTTATGGAAGATAAAATATAATTCTGATATTACACTTTTGCCCCTGTTTAGAAAATGTTTGTATAAAGATATTTTTGATATTTTTCAAATGTCGGTTTATCGTCCGGCTTTCTTTTAGCTCGACCGACTAAGCTTAATTAATTTTGGGTCGATAGGATTAGCTTGGTTAGTTGAGCTTGATAGGAATGAATCAGTCGGCTGACCCTGTCTGGTTGACCTCCTTCCATCCTTAGCAAGGAGTTTTTCTGAGCTCCTACAGGATGGTTGGAGATACTTTGTGGAACTAAATCTTTCTTTGGATCGGTTATATTGAGGCTATTGTGTCGGACAAGTTTTCCATTGGTGATTAGCTCAGACACGCTTAATCTTTTATCTGATCAGTTGGTTCACGCTTAGATCATTCGATCATCTTCTTGATTGCATCATGGCTCGTTCGGTTTTAGCCATGTTGTCTTGCTTGTAAGACTTTGCTAGTTCGGTTAGTTGGGCTTCACGATTTCCTGGCAGTGGGCCAACCTAAGCCTTACTCTTTATCAGATCTCTTTAAGATCGGTGCAGGCACTTTTTAGATGTACATATTTTAGTTTTTCGATTCTCTTACCTTTGAAAGACATGCAAAAAGAATAGGACAATGATAAATATGCAGTTAAAATTATCTATATATTTAACACAAGTGCATGTTTTTCTTCAAATACAAGTTAAAAAATTATTTAAGTAAAAATGTGTGGGTTGTTTATGTGTCGACTATTTATCTACCTAGGGGTTCTTAGCTCTCTTACAGGATTCTAACCTGAGGCATTTTGGCCCACCATTGGGAGTAGTCTCATAGGTCACCAAATCATCACTTGGTCTTCACTTGATCTTACAAAGAGAGTTCTTCAAGAGTTATAAGTGAAAGGAGTCTCTTCATTTTGTGTGACTAGATTGACTATTTACTTTTAACATGATTCGATCATAATGAAATTCAAGTAGTTTCATTAAATTCAAACTATCCTTCACCTAAGGGTCATAGCTCTCCTACATGGAGTATTCACTATATTTTATCAACTTATGTGGGCCGACATCTCATTGTCTTAAACCACAAGGTTAACTGACTTCAATCTCTATTTGACTGAGTTATATTTTGAAAAGAGCTTCTCCAAAGTCATTCCTAACATTCAACTATCAATCCGAGTAGGGTCCAAAATATAGGCCATTTTTTCTTCCACAATTTCAGAAACTTGCTTGTGAGAGACAAGTTCCCTAGTGTTATGTGTGACTTCGTATTGACAAAGTAAGAAAAAGGATAAATGCAATAAAAAAAGATAAGGAGGGTCATGACCGATTTTTCATGTTATAGTTTTTCTTGCTGCTTGGCTTTACTCCTTCGTGACGAATTCTCCCTTGGACAAAATGTTTTCTTTAATATGTTTTTTAAAGAACTCTCTTGGGAGAGCTATGTTATCAGCCGAATGCAGTCGGCTAAGTACCGGCGGCCAAGCTGGTGAGGGCTGAATGGAGTTGGCCCGGCCATACGGAGCATGATGTGTTAGATATGTAAGTAAATAGGAATTGGGTGGTATGTATGTAAACGCCCCTACAGTTATTTTAGAGGCAATTTTCTCATTATTTTATTATTTTAGATATGAATAAATAAATAGCTCTGCTTGACTGACTGTTTTTTAATTGCTTTCAACAACTTTAGCAGCAATAAGTAATTTTTTTAATTATTTTTCTGAAAAATTATAGCAGCTCGATATGGGACTTAAAATACCCTGCTCAAATGCAACCACCAACTGAAGCTTCAGTATTGATTCCATACAATAACAGCTGTTCTGTTCCATTTCCTTTCCCCCCTCACAATTGATCTATTTCACAAAAGCGCTATTTAGAAATCAATTCACAACAGTGGAGTTCAGCTTATTTCACCCGCATAATCAAACATGACAAAATTGTTGATAACCTGCTTTATTTCGCATTGCTTGGGTTCTGAGTTACTGGAAGGTCTCCATCGTAAGAGCATCGAATGACATCTGGCAATCTCTTCACGACGCTGGGTCCCACCGGCACCCTTCCAGCTTTTGGCCGAATATCCTGCGCGCTCATTGGATAATAATACCATAAATTAGTATTATTTTCTGAATCTTTTACATGCAGACCCTCTATTCTTTTTTATTTACAAACTTCACACTTACATATCCAAATATTTCATATTACATCAAATATATCAATATTTTGACTTCTAAAAAATAAAATAAATATATTTTTATATAAATAAGATGGCATATGTAATTGAAGTTCAGATAGTAAATGTGTAAATACATAGAAATTGAGTGGCAGGTATGTAAATATTTTTTAATTTCAAATTATTCAATTTTTACGGAAGCGGGAAGAACAAACCTGGTCGAAAATGGCGGTGGGAATAGCAATGGTGGCGACTGCATTGGGAATATCAACGATGCCGGAGAGGCGGCCTTCACAGGGGCAGCAGGAGAGAAGGAGGTAAGCCTGCTCCTTCGAGTAGCCGAACTTGGAGATGTAATCAATGGCGTTCAGCACGGCGCGCTTGTAGGCCACTGTGGCGTCCAGGAAATGCTGCTCCCCCCTCTCGTCTACGCTGATGCCCTCGAACACAAGCCACTCTGAGAATCGCGGCTCCACTGGCCCAATCTCGAATATGGGGTTCACGTGCAGCTCGGTTGGACCCATTGGGGTTAGGTATTCCTTCATCCCTCCTTTTATGATCTCGCATCTTGAAGAAAAAATCATCAAATGTTGGATTTGGAAGTTTAATTGACAATGGACATTCTAGGTCTTGACTTAGACAAGAATGCCTTTTGTTGTTGCCTAAGAATAAGTTTAAAATCTAGTAAAAGATTGGGTCCATATGGAATAAAATGCCCTTGGAAATTGCAAGGAATGCTAATATCAATTGTAAAATATGTGTTCTTCTAATGTTCTTACTGTGAAGAGGGCTTTCTTGCCCCCTTTCTTTACTCTCTAGGTTTGGAGGATTTCATCCCATTCATCAAGAGTGAAACCGCCGAAGATTCTGCGGAATTATTGTGGTTTAAGAGTTCAACTTCGTTTTACTCGAGCGGTTTCACAATTTTCTTCACTTATGTAACCGGCGCTCTCATTATAGTATTCTTAACCAAGAATCATTCACCAGGCAAATATTTCAATCGTCATACTAGTTTAATGCTCTAATACAATTTGTAACAGCCCAAACTCTCATCCATCAAGATATAATCTTCTTTATCCTATTAGCCCCAATGTAACTTCCAATGGTGGCCCATCCTAGGAGTTCTAGAGCACAAGCATACTTAATTTTAGAGTTTTTGATAAAACTCCAACCGTTACACCAAAAAGCTTGACAAATGGTAAATGGTTAAGACCTGTTAGGACACGCAAAATTCCAACTTTTTTACTCAGTCAACTTTCAATGTGGGCATAGTTAAACCTGTTAATGTGCAATGAGGATCACTATTTTAGTTTTAAGATTTTATGTCGTGGTACTTCCCTCGGGGTTCTGTTTTTTGATGGAATGCCTACTTGCCAAGGAAAGATGTGAAGGTGAAGGAGAGGTTGTGTTTTCATCTATCTTCGAATCATTAAATGCATTTAATGCTTTTAATGCATTAAATGCATTTTAATGCTTTTAATGCATTAAATCATTAAATGCATTAAATGAATTTTGTTATTTTGTTCTCTAAAATGCATTTCGTGCTTATTAATGATTGTCTTAAGAGTGCTTGTTGATTGCTTTCCTTTTTTTTAGATATCCATAGTTAGTTTTTAAATTTGATGGTGCACTTTCGGATAAAAGGACAATTTCATGGAATTGGAGTAAGATGAAATTTATTTTTTTGGTCAAAAGAGAGATCCTTTTATTTAATTAAAAATTATTTTATGAATATAGGCCACTCTTTTTTCATGGAAAGTCATTTGTTGGTTCTGACCAACTTTATACTTTTCCTCACCAAGATTGATCACTGAAACTAATAGAGTACAGAGTGAGAAAGTCTTACTTTCGTTCTTCTTTGACAAACATTAATTGAAGTTAAAGGAAACTGCAAACTTTCTCATCTTTCTTTATTCTTGGTTAGAAATGATAGTCCTTGATGGTCATGAGCTTTCCACAAAGATTTAGGGAAGTCTTTATTTCTTGGTGTGAAGCAATGGCCCTAACCAAATTAGGAATATGACATTTTTACATAAAGCTGTGGATCAAATGTAATCTGATAATATACAAATACAATCTATTTCTTTTATTAATGGGATGACTTTGTAAAGGGGGAGTTACTTAAACTTTGTTTGTAAATAAAGTACTACTTGACGTTTGTGGCTAGGTTATAGAGGCTAAAGAGAAAATGACCATGTAAATTTTACTGTCTTCCTATCACCCAATGTGACAAGAAGCAGTGAGGGTTGGGGGCATTGGGAGATACCCTGTCTTTCGTTTCATAGAGAAATAGTCCAGATAAATTTTGCTTCTTTGTTGGAGCACCCAGGTTTGCTAAAATAATCTGTATCTAATCCATATCAAGTGTTGGGCCTTGGCTTGAATTAGACAATTTGGCTTGTCCAACCAGTCCTTAAATATATATTTTAAAGGTCGACTCTATAGTTTGTCTAAGAAATTATGTTTTGGGAAACATCTTGGTTTTGCGAAAAAATAAAAGAAAAAATTATCTCTATTGTATGATGATTGTCAAGTGGTACAGATTTCAAGATTTACTTTCTCAATAGTATTCATATTAAATGTTCTTCATTCACCTATGGTTTACTTTATTGTTTTATGTCAAATTTGAAGATAAATGCAGGAAAAAAAATATTATCTTCAGCAAATCAAGAGGATTTTACTTACTTGAGTTCTAGGAATCCGCTCATCTCTATTGCTCCACAAAGTGAAATTTCACCATCACCTTGAGAGAAATGCATGTCGCCTGTACTGAAGTTGGCACCTTCCACAAAAACTGGAAGGTATATTTTTGATCCAGTACTTAGATTTTTTATGTCACAATTTCCTCCATTTTCCCTTCCAGGGATAGTTCTTGCAGCCTCACTTGCAATCTTCTCCCATTCAGGTGTTCCTTCATTAATCTACAATTTATAGGAATAAGGAACTTCGTAATTTGATCTCGCCTTGTGTTCTAATATGATTTTGTTAATGCATGGCAACCAAACAGAGCCCAGATACTTATTCACATCATATGACAAGTCTAGTCGCTTATGGTTGCCACATACAGGAAATTGCATGATTCAGCTTTCGTACTATTATATACATATGTATGTATGTATGTATGTATATGTATGTATATATGTATGTATGCATGCATGTATGTATATGTATCTATGTATGTATATGTATCTATGTATGTATATGTATACATATACATACATACATATATTTCTATATATATATATATATATATATATATAGATATAGATACTGGCTATCAAAAAAATGTCTCAAGTGGATGAGACGGTATTTTAATTGACACTAACAAGTATATATTTACTAGATATGAAGATGTAGGAGAAAAGAAGTTCAAGAATAATGACAAAATTAGGAAATTTAGAGAATTTTAAAACATGTAGAAGTGAGAGATAACAGGTGTAATAGAAATGGCATAATTGAGATGGGACTTAATTTTTACTCAGTTCTCCTTTCAACAATAAGTGGGTGATTAGGTTGCCTTGATATTTATCTGTAGATTATGGGTTCAGGACAGTTAAACAAGCCCCAATGCAAATGTAGGAATATGCACATCAAACCTCTCCAGAAACCGTATTGACAACCCCCTTATGGCTAGTCTGAACCAAGAAAGATGCAATAGAAAATCCATAATAAAATAATAACAGTATATCAAACCAGCAGTTATGGAAATACTGATAAAAATATGTATAATCAAGATTCTAAAAGTCTTTTGTGGACATAACTCTCTATTTGGTATCTAGTGCTAGCTGTTGGTGTTGAATCCATAAGTCATACTTATTTGACTGTAGGGTCACATTTTTTGCAAATTTACCATTGGTTCCAACGAAGATGTAATAGAGATTTGGCTGCATAGATAGTTTTAGCATCTTGGTGAAAAACTTTGAGATAGCATATAATTTTTTTTTTCTTACCATGCAAACTTTAGTTTAAAGTGTGGGTATGCAGCCTTTAGTCAATACTTCCTTTTTCCGTTACTTAATCTTTGTGTCAGCAAGTTACCAACTTTCTTTCTTCTCAATTTAAATTCTAAATAGCAAAGCCATAATGTTCCCTTACATTAATTCCGTAGTCTTATTTCCAATTTGTTGGGATTTGGCTAACGGTGTTTTGCGGCATGTTTTGAATGCAGACTTCTTTTGCTGCATGTTTGAGCAGTTAAATACAGAGGGCATATCTTCACTTGGCAATGATAGCTCATAGATGACATTTTTGTCTTTCTAAGATCATAGTTCCTTGATGGAATTTGTAGATTTGCAAACTATATCATTTTAATTAGGAAATCTTAAGTAAAAAAATTAAAGAATAAAGGGATTATTTGGTAGATAAATGGTTCAAATAATTTTGGATAAAAAATTGGAGTGTGTTATGCAGTTTTCAATGTTAATGTTTCTACGAACATGATTTCTACGAACAGAGAGATGGTAAAGCAACTATCACTTTATATTATTAATTTTGGTTTTTCTATTGTGCTTTGATTTTTCTGGGAGTTTATAGGAGAAAAATAAGTTTGAGAAGACTTAATCCTAAGAGATTAAAAGGAAAACAATCATTTCATTCAAATTAATATTCAAGTAAACAGAAAATTTTGTACTAGGTTAAAATTTAGTAATTTAATAATTATTTACTTCAATGGAAACTATAAAATGAGGTTATCATCCCATTCAAGCTTTTTTGGGAGTATTTTATCTAACCTGTAATATTTCATTCCCCATTGAAACCCAAGCTTAAAATACCAAAATTTTGTTTCTTGTGCCTATAGCTTATTTGGGCCAATAAAAAATAATGGCCCTTATATCCATTTTAATTTTATATACTATAGGTGCAAGAAACAAGGTTTTAAGTTGTTAAATGTCATTCTTTTTCTTTTTTTTTTTTGTGGAGTGAAGCATTACTCTTGATTCTTATCGCAAAAAGAGTTAGGCATCTCTGATAATATAGATCTTACTGCTGCAAGCTAATCCAAATTCAGTCAACAACTGTTGTCATGATATTTTTCAGTGGCCCCATACAACGTCCATTTCCCAGATTATCTATTTTCATATACAAATTGTGTAAGCTGAATTTTCGATGTTTATTTGAGATTTTTTGACTCATTGGAAATTGAAGTTTTTCTCTTTACCTACTCTATTTTATGTTCTTTATATTTTCCTGGATTCTGGATAAAATTATCACATATAAAGTTGGCTTCAATATGTTGCATTTTGGCTTTTTTCTGCTATGCTCATCTTTGAACTAACGTTCTCTAATCAGTTTGCTTTTCTACTTGTTACATAATTCTTGTATTCATCCTAATTTATCATTATCTAGGCTTGTTTGAGATCACTTTTATTTTTTGTTTTTATTTTTTATTTATTTTGAAAACATGTTTGTTTAGCACGTTTTTTTCATATTTTTATTTTTTGGTTTTGAAAATAAAAGAGCTTTATGTTAAAAACACTCGAAATATTTTAAAAAATATTTTTGAGTGCTTTTGAAAATAACTCAAATCATAAGCAAAACAAAAAGAAAAAACAAAAAACAAAAGTGATCCCAAGTGGCCCCTTTTTATGTATTTTCTAAAAACAAGTCTTTATCCCACTAAATGGGGTCGGCTATATGAATCTTTTTTCTACATTGTCCTATTGAGTGTCATATTTTTCTTTAGTTCTAATAGATTAAGACCATTATTTATACAATATGCCCATTTCTTTTTAGGTCTACCTTAGCCTTTCTTAACATAAGTCGAATCTAAAACAACTATCTACTAATCAAATCATCAGAAGCTCAATTTTAATTTGACTGAACCATCTAAGACGACTCTTTCTAATCTTGTCTGTCATTGGAGCTACACCAAACCTTTCACGTATAGATTCGTTTCGCATTTTATCTCTAAGTGTCAAGCCACTCATCCACCTCAGCATTCTCATCTTAGCAACACTTAATTTTGTTTTATGTTTTTTTTTTAAAGGCCAACATTCTGTGTCATAAAGCATTGCAGATTTGACTACCATCTTATAATAAAATTTTCCTTTATGTCCAAGTAGTACTTTTCCATCACACAATAGGCCTGTGCATTCCTCGAATTCAACCAACTAATCTGAATTCTACTAATAACATCCCCATCTATATCACTATCCCATCTATATCACTATCACTATCACTTTGAACAATAAGCTGGAGATATCTAAAACTTTCACACCTTTTAATGATTTGATCACCCATAGTTACAACTATGCCAATAGTTAATAATTTTTTTATTGGTACAAATTTTTAATTTTAATCATATGGTACCTAAGATATGACAGTAGCTCCATTGTAAGATTTAGTCAAGCTTAACAGTGAAGCTGCGAAAAAAAAGGTAAAAATAATCAGATTAATTAAACATGTTTTTTTTGTGATATTCAAGCGATCTCAGAATCATGTTAAAATTTTTTCTTCTTACCATTCCAAGGAGGCAACTTTTGGTTGTTGGTAGGGAAGCCAGTGGCCTCTGGTGCACAACTTCACATATCTTAAGAGAATTGGGGCCATCTTCAACCAACTTCTTCTCCCTTTCGTTCCAAATATTGAGAAGTTCGATGGATGGTGCCGTCCCAATTACTCCTGGGTGAGTTAAACCTGGAAAGCGAACACCTGTTTTGCATAATGCAAATTTATTTGCATTAGTCTCCACTTCTATCAAAAAAACTTTTAGCTATTCTGTAGAAAAACAATGTTTTACAAAGACACGCCTGGTATATGTGGAGAGTATGCGTATATTCCTTCAAAATACCAGACAGCTTTTGTGGCACTGGGGAAGTGGTCCGTCAAAAACCCACCTCCGTTTTCTCTGTCGTAACTTGCTGTGTAACCCCATTCATCTCCAGGAAGAGGACCCAAGTTACAGATTTCGACCGCTAGAAGATCACCTGGCTTTGCTGGGGCTCCTCCTTTGTCTAAAACTCTTATAGGTCCACTCAGATAATGTGTCTGCGCCAAATTTTATGCTCTCTTTAGGTAGTATATCAATTATCACTGTTCCACCATTTATTTCTTGAGTTCAAACAAAGTGGTCAGTCGCCATGAAAACCCCTGGATGGTTTCTTGGGGCTCATTTGGTTTTCAATCATTATTGCTCTAGACTTTAATTTTCTTTTATAACAATATTCTATTTGGGTTCAGGATTTTAAAGTGTGATGAAGAAAATAACTTCTTAAAAAAATACAGTAATAATTATATATATATATATACAAAAAAATTAGATAGTAGTTTTCATACAGTCATTGTATTTTAAAATGTCAGATTGAAAAAAGTAATTTTCTACCATAAAAAATTATAGAAAGCAACAAGAAAATAATGTCCCAAACATAAATATAGTTGCGGTCTGAAACTCAAACCAGACAAAAAAAACTATCCAACCATCCCAAAAATAGTTTCTCCGTTGAAGTTTATTTCTCAAACCCTAAATGACCAACTCCATTGAACTCTTCAACCTATCCAACTTGCTTTCTTACATGAATTATACTAGAAATCAGAGTCAATATAAACTAATAATTTTCCACTTACATCTTATCATTCCAAAACTGAGTGAAGAATGCCCGAGTTCTCCAGGCATATTTTGCATCTACATACAGAATTGAGAACACTATACAACATAAATACTCTGGTGTTTTTTTTGCAGGGACTGAGTACTTACAATGGCGAGGTCGATGGATTTGATGTCCATAGCAGAATCATTATCTGCAACACTTCCGCCGGACCAGTCCATCATCTCGACCCTAAATACCTCTCCCTCGGTCACCTCCGCAACTGCCGGTATGTGAGGATGCCAACGGTTGTGGAGAGGGTGCTTCTGCTCCCATGGCTTCTTCTTGATGTCGATCGGCACCACCAATCGTGGGCTTAGAGGAGCCATCACTGCGCTCTGTTGAGGAGCTCGGCAGGCAGCCTTATATGGTTATATGATCACTGAATTCTGCAATTTCAACATCAAGGTATGGATGATTTTGAGATGACATCAAATGGTGAACTGAAGACTTTGGATTTTATTTTGTTGTATAGTCATGATTCTGAATTGAATGGTCATGCAGGAAAAGATGATCATTATTGTCGCTTAGCCTCGTGGAGGAGTGGTCACGCCTCGTTCTGGTATTACTATCTTGGAAGATTTACATGTGTATCACTCATTTCCTTTGTATTTACATATCTTACACCTAAAGTGTAATATTTACATATATTTCAACCTGGCTACGCGTTAAAATAAGCATTTCACTTTTAAAAAGTTTAAATATGATGCTTTTGATGTGATATAAAAGATTTTGGTGGTATTAATGTAAAAAAAAAATTGAAATTTAGGTGCTGGATATGTAAAAAACGTATGAATTGGATGATATGTATGTAAATGGTGCCCCTATTATCTTAGTTCATTATTTTTTTTTTTATGAAAGATTTACATACATACCACGTAGATTCCTAATCTTATGTATTTATATATTTAACATCTAAACTTCAATTTTTACATGCATACCACTATTCATGCATGAAGCGGTGTATTTTATTTTGTTAAAAGTTAAAATGATGATATTTTTCAAGTGTTGTGAAAGATTTGGGTGGCATTAATGCATAAAATAAAATTTTAGGCTTTAGATATGTAAATACATAGGAATTGAGTGATATGTATGCAAAATACCCCCTTTTTTATTAACATTTTATAAACAACTTTAGCATCATGTAACATGGATTAAATGAGCGTGGCAATTTATTTTGAATAAAGACAAGATAATAGACAAATTCGGGCATGACCAGGCCCCAACAACATTACCTACATGCAATTTGTATTGCACTATAATTTTGTATTTTTTATGCAATTATTAAAATTATATAGATAAAAATCTATTTTTTTTCTACCTTGTGAGGTATAAATATATTGGATCTCAATTTTATTGGAGGATTGGAATCTCAAGGAAAGGTTGTATCAACGGAAGAGAGCTAGAAGGAGATGAAAGTCATTATTTCTTTTAGAAGTTTTGTTACAATGTTCACTCATATTTATAAAAGGCTTAACTTGTGCATTGCAAATAAAGAATTTATTATGCACAAAATTGGAGGGGTCTTTTATCGTCCTTATCTTTTTTATGGCATGAGGCATGTAATTAATATAAATTTGATAATGCATTGCTTTGGCAACTATTTATCATAAATGTTCATCATTGACATTCTACTTTTAGGAGGGTTGTTATGAGAAAGTTCTATTGGGATATCTTTTTTCTTGGATGAGTTTGGTTGTTGGATGGATTCAGTTGTTCCCACGAATTCATTAATTAATACATGGGTGATGGATTTCAATGCATGTTGAATGTTCGTCTATCTAGGGCCTCTTGGCTCTCTTACATGGAATCATCTTGCGGGCGCTTTGGCTACGTCTGCTGAGTTTCCGTAGAGGCTCATTTTGGCTCACATCAAGGAGTAGCCTAAAAAAATGTCAACTCAACATAATTATCATCTATTATTTATTCAACTGTATAATTAGTTGACTTGATGGTGAACTCTCCTCGCAGGCTACTGTTCTCAGTAAATTTCATTGTTTTTTACAAGAAACTTTGTTCTTTGTATGATCTTATTTACTATTTCTTTATGATGTAACTAAAATACAAAATAATTTAGATAATCTTGTTAAGTTCTTACTATCATTTGTCTAGGATCGTCGCTCTTATGCAGGAAGTGGTCGTCAAAACTTCTCAACTTCACTTGGGTCTAGATCTCGCTGTCCTCAATTCTCAAGTTAATTATCTTCACTTTTTATTTAGTCGAGTTTCACTTGAGAAGAAAGACTTCTCCGAAGTTATTCATAGCGTTCGACTACAAGATTTAGTAACATTCAAATACATCGGAATTGTATGATAAGTATGTAAAATTGGAAGATTTATACACATACCACTAATCCTTATTTATTTCAAATCTAACATAAACTTCACTTTTTACGCAGATATTACCTTTCCCATGCATAAAAAGGTGTATTTTATAAAAGATTTAGGTGGTATAAACATAAAAAGAAAATTTTAAGTATTAGATATGTGGATATATAGAATTTGGGTGGTAAGTATGTAAATACCTAAATAAATTAAATTCATAATGTTATATTTTAATTAAACTATTCAGAATCCAAAATTAATACTTATTTTGCTCAGGTTCGGAGTGATGGGAACCTACCCGAGTTCCCATCATACCAACATCGGATGACATCTGGCAGCTTCTTCAGAATTCTGGGCCCCACCAACTTCCTATCTTTTGGCCGTATATCCTGTGTACGGATGGCATGAGCATAATTAGTAAAAAAATAAATTCATCTGAGTAAATTGTAAATAGGAGTAAAAGAGAAATATTTGCGTACATAAGATGTACTCAGCGCTGCGTACATCAGAGGTTATTTTGGGGGTACAGGGGAGTTATATCCGGGTTATATCGGAGGTTACAAGAGGGTATAACCTAGATATAACCCCATTGTACCCCATGAATAACCCCTGATGTACGCAGAGCTGCGTACATCTTATGTACGCAAGTATTTTCCCAAATTAAGAGGTCCATTAAAATTAAATTCTTTTAAAAAAAGAAAATCACTACAATATAATATTACATTACAATTACCATAAGGGAGGTTGATATAGTGATAGTATGTTTAGGAAAGGATTTTGTATGCTTTTCATTTCAGACCGTCATCATAGTATTATTTGGGAAACTATCTTATTGTTGCTTTCTAGAAATTCTTGCGACAAGAAGCTATTTTTTTCAACTTGACACATTAAAGTATGATGACTGTAACAAAATATGTTGTCTAATTTTTTGTAATATAGATATATTTATAATTCACACTGTAATTTTCTAAGAAGTTATTTTTCCCACCATCATTTTACAATCGTCTTTTTAAAAAGCTGCAGTCACCCCAAACATACCCTCAGTCTTCCATCAAATGCAAAAAAGAATGTTACCCTGCTTGAAAATTACTACTAGTATAAATCAATGGGATAATTTAGCTGATAAAGTGGAAGAATACAAAAGTAACTTCCATAGGGAGAAGAAAGTTTTGTTTTAAAAACAGTTAAAATATAAACAATTTAATTTTGTTTTCAACATGTCAAAAATATTTTACTTAAAATCAAAAAATGAACAAGATTAAAGAAAAATAAATAAAGATGTTTGTTTTTTATGTTAAAGTACTAACATTTTAGACATGATACATCGTGTGGCATAAAATATAAAAAATAAAATTTTAATGATAAATATATAAATAAATAAGATTTGGGTGGCATGCATATAAATGCCCCTATAAAAATAAATATATTTGGAAATTAGAAAGATTTCAAGATATAGGATTGCCACAGTCAACTACCATCGATCACCCCTTGCACGTTGCAACAAAACCCCTTGCGCAATCACGATATACACTGCAAAATCCCGACATGCGTTACATACAGAACAATGGCACACCCCAAAGACAATGTACTAACACACCTTGAGTACTATGACAAACCAAGCTCTAGAGCTGGTTCAAGGAGCTGGATTTCAATGTCGTTCTAGATAGAAGACCTGGAGAAGGCTTCCTCCTTCTGCAACTGTCAGCCGCTATCGACCATTATCGATCACCCCTTGCACGTTGCGATGAAACCCCTTACAGAATCAAGACGCACACTACAGAATCCCGACGCACGTTGAGGAATAATGACGCACCCCGAAGAAGAGATAGTGATGCACCTTAAAGACTATGTACTAACACACCTCGAATAAGATGTAACCCTTGCAGTAATTGCCTACAACCACCGTACTCATATTATAATGAACTCTGAACTCCTGAAGTTCTGTCATCACAACTCCCAACTTCGGCTTACAACCCATGTGATCCACTGCAACTGCAACCTCTTACCATGACATTGGTGACATCACTACAGCTCCTCACTACGGTCTATGTGACCAACTACGACATATGTAACTCACAGCTCACATAGCATTCCAATACGGTCTCTGTGACCAACAGATGTTATTATAGCTTATAACTAGTACCTATGTGATCACGTAGGTCGTAGTTATGAACCGTAGTGAGGAGCTATAGTGATGTCACCAATGTCATGGTAAGAGGCTGCAGTTGCAGTGAATCACATGGGTTGTCAGTCGTAGTGGGGAGTTATGACGACAGAACTTCAAGAGTTCAGAGATCATTCTATTCTGAGTACGGCAGTTATAGGCAATTAATCACGACCTACGTGTTTCACAACTTATGCAACTCTCAACTCCGACCTTTGTAGCCTATAGATGTTGTTGCAGCTCCTAACTCTGACCTGTGTGACCTACAAATGTTATCACAACTCACTACTATAACTTATGTAATCAACTATGCCCTATAACTCTATGTCGCTCTCAACTTTAGGCTTTATGGCTTATGGAGTTATTGCAACTCACCATTATGATCTAGATGACCAACTACGTCCTACAACTCATGTAACTCTTAGCTCTAGCCTTTATGACCTACGTATATATTACAACCCACCACTACGACCTACATGAGCAACTACAACCTACGTGGTCCACAGCTCAAGTAACTCGTAACTACAGCTTATGCAGTCTACTGGCGTAATTGCAGCTCAACACTATGATTAATATGACCAAGTATGGCCTATTTAATCTATAACTCACATAACTCCCAACTCCAACCTCTGTGGTCTACAGATGTTATCGTAGCTCATCACCACTGCCTATGCAATCGACTACGACCTATGTGGCTCACAGCTCCTGTAGCTTTTTACTATGCCCCTCCCCCCGTTATGTGGCCAACAAAAAATCATAAAGCACAGTCATGTATAACCTATAAAATTAACTACTACCACGACTTTCAACTATAACATCTGCAACATGTTGACACTATAAATATCTTCTATAACACCCATGGTCGTTTATTGTCTTCATTGGAATCGACTATGACCTTTTGTGGCTCATTACAATTATTATTACTGGATTGTTGTTGAACATCAACATTATAACCCCATCTTTTCTAATTCAAGAGAAGAGTGTACCTATGCACTTACAATCACATAGTAGATTATTTCAATTGGGCTAGGGTCTACAATTTTTTTCCCCTCTTCAGGATTTTCCACGTAAAAAACAGATATATCCTTCTTATTTACTTTTCGTTTATCTATGAGTGTATTGTATCTTCATCCAATACTAAGAAGTTAAATTATTGCTCTACCCTCGTGAATATTCAGGCACGAAATAATTTGTTATTATGATATCTTTCTAAATATAATAATCTGACATCAAAATCTTTTTTTTATTTTTAATTTTCTATATAAAAATAGTTAAATTTGTTTTTTAAAATCATTTTATTAACCAAAACAACAAAAAAAAAAAGGCTTCATGCGTATTTTTTTAATTGTATAGTGGTAAACAGTTTTTTCATAGCTATTTGTTTTTTTTTTAATTTAAAACTGGTTTACATAATTACATGCATACAACTATAACCATTAACATCACATCAAAAATAATTTCATCAAAATCTTTTTTTAAAATTAAATACACTTTCATGTATATATTTATGAAACCAATATTTTATAAGTGTAAATATCAAATTGTTTAGGCGTCAGACATATAAATACATAAGAATTGTGTGGTATCCATATAAATTTCCCCTTTTTTTCTGGGGAGATACCTACCACCCAATTCCTATGCATTGACATATAAACACCAAAACTAATTTTTTTTCTAATCCATAGAAATTCGGCGCCAGGCGTGCACTAAACACAAGACTCGAAAGAGGCAGGAGGTGAAGGACATACCTGGTCGAAAATGGAGACAGGGATAGCAATGGTGGCGACGGCATTGGGAATGTGAACGATGCCGGAGATACGGCCCTCACAGGGACAGCAAGAGAGGAGGAGATAAGCCTGCTCCTTCGAATAGCCGAACTTGGAGATGTAATCAATGGCGTTCAGCACGGCGCGCTTGTAGGCCACTGTGGCGTCCATGAAATGCTGCCGTCCGCTCTCGTCCACGCTGATGCCCTCGAACACCAACCATTCGGAGAATCGAGGCTCCACTGGGCCGATCTCGAAGATCGGATTCACGTGCAGCGCGGTTGGCCCCATTGGGGATAGGTATTCCTTCATCCCGCCCCTTATGATCTCGCACCTGCAATTAGGGCACCCAAACATTACTATTTACAAATCAAGCACCCTCTTTCATCTTTTTTTTCAAATTCTCATTCAAATATCAAAGGTCATGATAAATGGTTTGATCCTCTCACGTATAAATGCATGGATTTCGCAGTTCAAAAATTCACCTAGATGTTAGATTTGTAAATAACAATGTTTCTTGTACTCTGTATGTAATTATCCGCCTTTTGAGGGAAAAGAACAGTGCCAAAGAAATAAAAATTTAAAGGACCAAATTTTGGAGAAAATATTACATTTGGTAAATCGGTATAGGTATGACGGTGCGGATCGCACCACACTATGCGTTCGGTGGAGTGATGCAATCCATGCGGTTGTCGGGATGTAACATTTTCTTCAAATCTTAACATGGCTAAAAATAAAATGTGCAAAGGCTATATTACACTTTACATGAATTTCTTAATTCTGTTTCAATTAGGAGAGTAATTAGGAAGTCAAGTTGAATTGAGTTCGGCTCATGATTCATTTAGTGAGAGTTTGATGAGTTAATAAGACGAGTTTGATCCAAACTCATCAATTCATGAATCAGTTTGTTTAAAATGAGAATTTTAATATGTACTTAGAAGATTATGAAATTTAATAGTTTTATTAAACTAATAAAAATATCTAAAATTATATCTCATTTGATTATTATTTCTTATTTTTTTCCAACTATTCATTCTTTTTATAATTTTTTATTGATTCAATTATAATCATTTTTACATTTTTTTTCATAATAAATGAGCAGGCCCATAAGCCAGCTAAAATTTATAGATTTAAAGTCAAATTTGATTAATTAATCAAGCTCAAGCTCAAATCAAGAATAACTTGGGATTGGCTCGATTTGTTTACACCGCTGGTGTGAATGATGTCCTTGACCTCCTTCCTAATCGTTGGCACCTATGAGCACATTGATCAAATCATTGTATGGGCTAGTTATTAGTTCTTATTAGAACTGGGCTTTGAATTGCTTATCTATACTTTGTTCAGTTGAGTCAGAGACAAATCTTTATTGAATTATATTTTTAGTACATGCATACATATGCCTATATATAGGCAAGAGAAAAAAAAATATATAAAAGAGAATATCCTAATAGTAATGAAAATATTAGTTTTTGTAGATTCCTACTATGAATAGTTCGTAAGTATTATTTGTTAGAGAGGAAAATAATTGTTTTTGTAGATCTCAACATGATTTTGGATACATTAGTAACCAAAGATTAAAAAGTGAAAGGTTTTGTTGCCCAATGATTGCAAGCATCTCAATAGGAGAACACGAATAATTTGTGATGATTTAGATGGGGAAAATGCATTATCTATATTTAATCAAGGGGCACTATACTTACTTGAGCTCTAGGAAACCACCCATCTCTATTGCTCCACAAAATGAAACTTCACCATCACCTTGAGAGAAGTGCATGTCACCTGAACTGAGGTTTGCGCCTTCCACAAAAACTGGAAGATATATTTTTGAACCTCTACTTAGATTCTTGATGTCACAATTTCCTCCATTTTCCCTTCCTGGGATTGTTCTTGCAGCCTCATTTGCAATTCTTTCCCATTCAGCTGTTCCTTCGTTAATCTGAAACTCAAAGGAATAATGAAATGTATGCATGATATTCAATTTGATTCGAATAATGCATCTTTTTTAAGGCTTTCAAATGAAATTGTAAATTTAAAATTTTGCAATAGTATGATTACTTTGATACGAAGAAGTCTGGTCAGATAAAGTTTTGCATACAGAAAGTTTCATGATGATGGAAATGTATAAATTTAGTTTTTTTTTATTTTAAAATCAATGTCATTGTGTCAGCATAATGAAGCACTGTTCTCATTATTTGTTTCAACTCCTTTAAACTAGTGACATGGGATAACTGTGGAGCTAATGAAGGTAGAAAATCTACTAAAAATGCATAAGACTTGAATGAAAGAAGCACAAAAAATGGATACTTGTGATCTCATGTTGCTAGTTTGGTGGTCAATTTATCAGCTGCGAAATAAGACTAAACTATAATACCAATTAACACAACATGAAGTATATTATTGTCCCAAAAGAGATCCAAGAATTATGATGAAGTCAATTAAAATAGGAGAATTATATAAAGCGTGGAAGCAAGATATAGATAAGAGGAAAGGGTGAAACAACATAACACTCATTTTTTCTCATCTAAGTTATCCACTAAAATTATTTTTATGAGTAAAATTCAAGATTTTAAAATTTGGGATATTCATGAAGAAGCAAATGTTATGTGGGATAAAGTAACAAATATTATTAAACAAGTAGCAAAAGATGTGTTTGGAGAATCAAAAGAAAAAGTATTTACAAATAAAAATAGTTGGTGGTGGAATAATAATGTGCAAGAAAAGATAATATATAAGAAATTATGTTATAAAAATTGGTTTAAATGTAAAAGTTTAGAGAACTGAAAAAAATATCAAACGGCCCGCATGAAGTCTAAATGAACAATCTGTGACGCTAAAAATTCTGCTTTTAATGATTTTTATAATAGATTAGATACTAAGGAGGGTGAAAAATATATGTATAAACTAGTCAAACAAAGAGAAAAGAAAAGTAAAGATTTAATTCAAGTAAAGTGTATTAAAGATGAAAATCAAAAAGTACTTTTCTTAGAAAAAGATATTCAACATAGGTGGGTGAGTTACTTTGATAAACTTTTTAATGAAGTTTCTGAAAATACAATCGACCACAGTGATTTTAATATTGTGAATAATAATAAAACGTTTCATTTTTACCGTCGCATTAGCAAAAAAGAAGTTGAGGAGGCTTTAAAGAAAACCAAGGGTGGAAAGTCTGTAGGACCTGATGATATCCCAATTGAAGTGTGGAAATATTTGGGAGATTTGGGAGTTTCTTGGCTTACTAAACTCTTTAATATTATTTTAAAAACTAAAAAGATGCCTGAGGAGTGGAGGTAGAGTATTTTGATCCCCATTTTTAAGAATAAAGAGGATGCAAGAGAGTGTACAAATTATAGTGAAATTAAGTTGATGTGTAATACTTTAAAATTATGTGAGAGGGTAATTGAACATAGGTTAAGACGCATCACAAAAATTTCTCATAATCAATTTGGATTTATGTCGGGCAGGACTACTATGGAAGCTATACATTTATTGAGAGGTTTGATGGAGAAGTTTAGAGATAATAAGGAGAATCTACATTTGATTTTTATTGATTTAGGAAAAGCTTACGATAAAGTTCCAAGAGATATCATTTGGACAGTTCTCGAGAAGAAATGTGTTGATATGACTTATATTCAAGTCATTAAAGATATGTATACTAGAGCTGTTACTTGTGTTCAAACTGAAGGAGGCTTGACAAAATATTTTCCTATTTCTGTTGGATTACATCAGAGATCGGCTTTAAGCCCATATCTTTTTGCTTTAGTTATGGATAGTCTTACTGGACATCTACAAGAGGATGTACCTTGGTGTATGCTTTTTGCTGATGATATTCTTCTCGTGGATAAAACGAGAGAAAAAGCCCAGGAAAAACTTGAATTATGGAGGTCTACATTGGAGTCTAAAGGCCTTCGTTTAAGTAGAACTAAAACTGAATACATGGAATGTAATTTTAGTAGTAA
>NW_018164698.1:503713-526641 GCF_001263595.1 Phalaenopsis equestris | reverse complement strand
GTTGGCCTTTAAAAGAGAAGCATAATAATAAGTTAAGTGTTGCCGAGATGAGAATGATTAGGTGGATGAGTGGCTTTACACTTAGAGACAAAATGCGGAATGAATATATTCGTGATAGGGTTGGTGTAGCTCCTGTGACAGACAAAATTAGAGAAAGTCGTCTTAGATATTTTGGTCACATTAAACGTCGACCATCTGATGATCCGATTAGGAGAGTAGATGTTTTAGATTCGACTTGTGTTAAGAAAGGCAGAGGTAGACCTAGGAAGACTTAGGCTTATTGTATTAAAAATGATCTTAATTTACTAGAACTAAATGAAAATATGACACTAAATAGGACGCAATGGAGAAAAAAAGATTCATGTAGCCGACCCCACATAGTGGGATTAAGGCTTTGTTGTTGTTTTTGTAAGTTATCCACTAAAAAATGATGGGCCTGAAGCAGTGGATAGATTCCCTCTATTTTGATCTTGGGGCCATGGGTTTGAGCCATGCAAGCATTCTCGTTATAAACATATTGAGTGCAAAGATTGTGTGCATCAACTTCTTCCAAACATCAACTTAGGGTCTGTTTGGCGCAGCTGTAACTTATCCAACTTATCCAGATAAGCAGTTTATCATGACAATTTGCTGATCAACAGCTTATCCTGATAAGTTGGTTGACTATTTGGTTTCTGCGTTTGGAAAACAACTGATTTGCAGCTATTTCTTGATAAATGACTATTCAGCCCCTGTGTAGTAATGTTGTTTGCAATAGAACTGTCATAGCAATATATTTGATACTTGATAAACAAAAAACGACTTCAGAACAATACCAAAAATAAGTTAAAGACCTAAAAATAAAATATTACAAAAAAATCATCCTATTTAATAAATAATCAAACGAATCATGTCACAAAAACGAGGAAATTTAAGTTATTTATGTTTGATTTTAAAATTCCTAAATTTACAATATGACAAGCGTAATTTTTAAATAATCAATCAATTTGGGATTTACTGCTCCGAACAAAATTTTGGGAGAGAATTGCACCCATGACATAGGGAGATTCTTACAAACAATTTAAAAAATGCTCACGCATTTCCCATGAGATTGGAATCTTTAAAAGAAAATCCTAGAAAATTTTTATCAAATAAATGGACAACTACTCAGAAGATCCTAAGGTCAAAAAAGGATTGTTCAAACTAATCAAATAGAATAAAATTTCAATTTCTGCTCCTGTTGAGTTAAGAATGTAGTGTTTACTTGGAGCTGAATATAGCTAATTTTGAGCAAGTCATTCTCATATACATAAACAGTAAACAGGAAACATGAAACAAACAAAAAATTTGGAAGACAGTGATAATATCTGAATAATTGCAAACCAAAAGGTGCCCAAATTGGATATTCTATATAGCTTGGAAAACTCTGGGGCAAGGAGGAGAGACCGTAGGGAGGAGCCGAGCACTTTGTGAGGAGTGGGGGAAAAGCAAGGAATGATGCCTAATGGGACCACATGGGGTGGGAAGGAGAGATGTTGGGACCGAACAGTGCGGCTTGCTCGCGCGGTGGACAACGGCGCCAGATCTCCGGCGACGAAGCGGGCGGCGTCGTCAAGTGTGTGTGATGAGGTAGGCGTGATCTCATCATGGCCTTCCCTTCTAGTTCTAATCGTGACTGTATTGCAAGGCTTCATTCACAAAGGCAATGGCTTTGTGCGAAACCAAGAGAGCGGGAGTGATGTAGGCGACGCTTCGGGCTGCGACGACGAGCGAGGCGAGGCTATGTGGCCTTCGATTCTTCTCCTCTGAGACTCTTCTCTATGGGACAAGACGAGGGCAATCCGTCAAAATATTTCCTGAAACGTGGACCACGGGGTTAGACCCGCGGCCCGCGTTTAAGCTAAAACACAAATGCCATTTTCGTTGTCGCTTCCTGAACACGAGATCCAAACAATGAGACGGTGTTTTCAAAATGTCGTCACAGCTGATAAGTGCCCCAAACACACCCTTAGTGGAAGCGTCATGTAATTGGTTTTTTGTTGTAGTTCTACATGTTATCACTATGTTATAAGTCCCATTGGGTTTCTGACAGATGTAGGACTGCAAATCATGGTTGATAGGAACTTAGGTTTTGATGTATGCGTTGGGGTAGGTGAAATTTTGGTGAATGTAGGAAAGTTGGATTTTGAAATTTTTGGGTTAGGGTTAGAATTTGTGGTAGGGATAGTTTGGAATGATGGGTTATTTATTATTATTATTATTTTTAATTTGGATTGGGATGGGAAATAGATAACCCTAAATAATGTAGAGTTTGTGGGCTCTGGTGCACAACTTGACAGGAGAAAATGGAGGATTTTATTCAAAATTATATGATTGATCAACCAGTAGCAGGAGGGGTAGAGCACACATAAAATCATGTCGGACAATTAAAAAATTGGCCCTTCCAATTTTGGAGTTTTCTCTTAGAAGTCCTGTTGATACTTCTAGTGCAATGAAGCCCCTCAAGTAAACACAAGTTTTACCACAATAAAAGCTTTTTATTTATCATCTGCTTCCCCAGAAAAGAAAAACTAGCATTTCGAAGGTTTCAAATGAAGCAAAGAATAATTAAAAAAAAGAAAAAAAAAGAAAAAATTAAATTAGTTAACTTTGCATTTGTAGTTATAATCAAAGTCATCTCAGATCCATCTTCAAAGATTTTCTTCTTACCTTTCCAAGGAGGCAATTTCTGGCTGTTGGTAGGTTTGCTAGCGGTCTCTGGTGCACAACTTCGCATATCTTAAGAGAATTGGGACCATTTTCAGCCAACTTCTTCTCCCTTTCATTCCAAATATTCAGAAGTTCAAGGGATGGCGCAGTCCCCACAATTCCTGGGTGAATTAGACCAGGAAAGCGCACACCTGTTTTGCATTATTTTAGCTTTTCAGCAGCAATATTAGTTTCCATTAAAATTTTCTTACTCTGCTAGAAGTAGTAGAACAATGACCTAGGAAAACAACCTGGTATCTGTGGGGAGTATGCATATATTCCTTCAAAGTACCAGATAGCTTTTGTTGCATTGGGGAAGTGGTCCGTCAAAAATCCGCCTCCATTTTCTCTGTCAAATGTTGCTGTGTAACCCCAATCATGTCCAGGAAGAGGACCTAAGTCACAGATTTCGATCGCAAGAAGATCGCCCGGCTTTGCTGGTATTCCTCCCTCGTCTGAAACTCTTATCGGCCCGCTAAGATAATGCGTCTGTACAAAAATTTTCATGCTCTGTTACTTTTGAAAAACTTACTAGCGTTCTTATGTCAATTCGGCAGATACTTACCGCCTTTTATAGTTTAGCTAAGCAAACAGATCAATCAATTTGCTAAACACGTAAGGAAAGTAAAGATCCAAACCCTAGATCGAAATCCCGCTCTTTCTCTTCCATCTGTGACACATCTAACCGAAATTCAAATTACACACTAAACTGCTAGACCAGATTAGTATTTTCTTTGTACTATTGATATCAAGATCTGATCATTATAGGCTCGTTTAGGTTTAAGCATCAAACTGGGCAGCTTATTTTGCATAGAGACACAGAATGGAGACTTCGTGTCTGTGAGAGATAAATAGGCTGATGCTTTTCTTGCAGAAACTGGAACTTACAATGGTGAAATCCAAAGATTTGATGTCCATGGCTGAATCATTATCGGCGACAGCTCCGCCCGTCCAGTCCATCATCTCGAGCCGAAATACCTCTAACTCTGTTACATCTGCAACTGGGGGTATGCGAGGATGCCAGCGGTTGTGTAGAGGGTGCCTCTGCTGCCATGGCTTCTTATTGGGATCGATCGGCACTACTAACCTGGGGCTACGAGGAGCCATTACTGAGCTTGTAAGATAAGTGAGATGGTGAAGAGAATGGATTCTCTTGTGCTGGCCTTATATTGATTAAAATATTACGGAGTAGTGGTGGTGTAATTCAGTAGAAGTTTTGGATTTTATTAGTGTTAGATTTACATGTCTTTTGAATGAAAATTTGCATTTTACTTTGTAGAAAAGAGTAATATTGTGCTTTATTTATATTATATGAAAGATTTGAATGTTATAAATGTAAAAATTAAATTTTGAGGATTGGAGAAAAAATATTATGTCTGGTTATGGATCGTAACATGTTGGACATTTGACGGCGTGGTGCGATATTCACCATCAGCCACGCCTCTGTGTCTCGACATAATATTTCTTTCAGGATTGAGGGTTGCATATAGACCTGTTCAATAATTTATTGAGAGTTGCATATAACCCCTTGTAATCCCCGTGTAACCTCCTGTGTAACCTTTTACGTACGTAACTCTTGCGTACACTTGACGTACGTAATTTTTTTCCCAAAAGAAGAAACCATGTAAGTTAGGGATCATTTTCATTACTGCATATATATGTTGGCAGAGTGGCGGAACTAAGTTAAGTTCCCAGTTCCCACCTGAAATTTACAATTTCTCTCTATAAATAATAAAGTTGATTTATTTATATTACCAGCCTGCTTTTAATCAGTCTGATCTTCACCTCAGCTTTCCTTATTGTATTTTCATAAGCTATTTAAATAACTCAAATTTGATTGAAACTACTCGAATTTCATTTTATAAATTGAAGAAATGAATTGACATATTAATACGAGTAAAAGAACACAGAAAAAAAAAAAGAAAAACATTGGAAAACATTTCCCTTAAATAATTGAAAGCATATTAATAAATGAAATAAATAAAAATAACATATCAATGGATGAGATAAGTAACAAGAAGCGCCACAATCATGAGCACATAAGCAACTCCTTGTTCAACAGCTTTGCCATCGTTGCTCATCGGAGGTTCTGCAGCAGGAGCCGGCGCCGTGGCTTTGGCGGGGGCGAGCCGCATCCAGCCCCAAAAGAAGAGCGCAAATTCTGATGCTATTCATCTTCCAATTTCTGTACTTAATTGCTCACAAATTTATCCCTGTTTGAAGGCAAATGAGAAGAGCTTTGAAGAGGAAGAGAGAATAAGATGGGATGAGAAGAAGGCAGAACATACTCTTCTTATTTATAATGGGAGGGGAGATGATTAGCGGTAGGCCATCATTTGCTTGATATTGACCTGGTAAGACGTTAGAGTTGTCTTTTTGAATTGAATCTTTCCACGCAGCTATAACCTAGCTCATATGTACATATTGCAGCGCTTGAAGACATAAACAAATTATTATTTTAATACATACAGCTGTTTTAAGCCTTTGTCAGCATTTATATTTTTGCGCTAATTGCTGTGATGGAAAGTAATCCTGATGCCTACATGTATTTTGAGTCCTAGCATGACTTGGCAAAAGTTTTATTTAATGAATGACATAGACCAATTCAGATAGAAGCCAACTTAAAAAAAAAAAATAGGATTTAATTCAGCAGAAATATTCTGCTTAAGCACAAGCTTTGTCTCGAAAACAATAAATCAAATTTAATGATGTGATAACTCATTTATGAGGCAAATGATTACTGAATCAACTAAATGATAATGCTTATATGTCTTGTTTATCCACATTTTCTTGTAAAAATATTTTCCAATTTATATTGGAGATGATACAATATAGTGATATTATATTTCTGCCCTTAGTTTAATTGGAGTTGAACATGATTTTCTAGGCATTTTACATATATGAGTATCACTCGGTTGTTCTCTGGCTTAGTCGTTGAGCTTGTTTGGCTTCGACTTTGTAAGATCATCTTTGTTGGTTAGGCTGAGTCGGTGTTGTCGATAAGTTGGACTTGATTAACTTTGGGTCAACATGATTGATTAAATCGGCTAGGATTTGCCAATAATTTGATTAGTTTGGTTTTCGACACTCAATCCTTGAACCAAGAGCTCCTGTCGGTGGAGTGCTGACTTGACTATAAGATATAGGGTCAATTATCAGAACCTAATAGGCACCTTGTTCTTCAACGAGGAGAGCCCGTATGATGATATAAGACTATGTTGCCTTGAAAATCTTTGATCTCTAATGAAGAGTCTCGGGGGGCGTCCGTGGGATGACTAGTGATATTGAAGAATTGAGTCTTTCCTTTGGTTGAATTTACCGAAATGTAGGTTACTTCCTTCAATCGGTTTTTTTTAAGGATTGGCTCGAATGCTTATGTCTTGTTTTAGGTTGATAGGTTTGGATTCAAATCAATCGATCATCCTTTTGTCCTTCTCTAGGCTCGATCGACCTTCGACTTTGGCTCGGGCAGTTGCTTCTGATCGTATTAGTGGGTCTCATGGCCTTATATTGGTGGGTCTCTGTTTGTCGTACTTTCTTCCTCTATGATAATTAGATCTCATTGGGATTAGCACTGACACATTTTTTATGTACATATTTTAATTTTCTATTTCTCTTACTTCTTGAAAGTGAAGTTGTAATAAGAATAAGTGAATTTAATGCAAAAAATATATAACAACTAATCTTTAATCAATGATTTTATAATTGCACTCTCTGAATTTTTGTGTCATTGGTTCTTATAAAAAAGATGTGGCGGGACTCTGTTATTTCATATTTTCTTTATATCTCTTCTCATATGAATTGGTTGACTTTCAATCATTTTCATGGAGAGTGTGTCGAATACTCTAATTTATCTCCTCAACAAGGAGATCACTACAGGAAAATGAAATATAATCTACGAAAAAATTGACGACCTAAATATACGTCGAAAAAAATGTACCAATTTTCGATAGCATAACGACGGTTTATCATCTCGATTATTTGTGACGGCTTAACTACATGATATGTCGTCGCTTAGCTATAGTATTTTTTTTTTCCAAAGGTGTTTTATTATTGCCGTTGAAATATATTGTCGGTTATAATTGATTATTAACCAATAGACCTACTTCGTAGGTTATTTAGGAACCTGTTATTTGGCGGGGTGTTAACCGACGAGTTATTTTAATAAATGACAACAATCGTTATCCATAATAATGTTAAAACTGACAGATTTTAGGCTGCTTGTAAGTCGTCGGTAAATGCTTTCATTAGGTCCAACCCACCCAAATCTCTCATTTCTTCATGTTTTCTTCTCCTGTTCAGCTCGCGCTCGCCCTTGCTTCTTCCCTCTCTCCTTGAAAGCTCCGTCATCTCTCTTGCCTGAGCTCTCTCTCGATTTTGCCCAAGACCATCCCCTTCACAACCGAGTTCTAGCTAGCTGGAATTATGTATAACGAGATCACGATTTACAAAAACACGATACTCCCATTTTTCTTCTTTATCCACTCCTCTCCCACCCAAATCCATTCACCAAGGCAACTTTTCGTCTTCTTTTTCATGCAATTTCATGTCGTTGTTTGGTTGTGCTTTTGATTTATATTAAGGGGTTGTTTGGTTGTAATTAGGGTTTAAGTTAAATAGGATTTAATAAAATCCCTATGATATCATTTTGTACGTTGATAGCCCCTAGCTCTGCTTTGAGAAATTATTTAAGGAAAGGCTTGAAGATTAATGTTTCAGTGATCATCATAAATAACATGTAGACATTATCGTTGTTACCTTGAGAAGAATACTGTAAATTTAGACATTTCCACAATAATAATGAGAAATATGACAACACAACAACACAAAATTGCTATGAAATCATTTTAAGCATTGATAGCCCCTAACTTTGATTTGAGAAACTATTTAATGATAGCCTCAATGAGTACTTCTCAGTGATCGTCATCAATAGTATGTAAACATCATCTTCCTTATATATAGGAGAATGTTGTAAACAAATTCATAGACATCCCCACAATACTATGAAGCAACAGGAAAATAAAATCATTTTGTTAGTGTAAATTTAAAGCAGATTTTGCTAACTATAAGCAACCATACGAAGAATTCTCTCAAGAAACAAACTTGATGCTTAATTCATTATGTTCATAAAAATCAAATATTTATTAATAATTTAATATTAATTAAATATTGATTCCCTATTCAATTCCATATTTATGATAGTAAAAAAAACAAAAAAATTGATTTTTTAAAGTTAAATATTTGATATCCTTTAATTTTTTATCTCGTGAGTCTCATATTAAGTTCAGTTTTCCTTATTGTATTTTTATAATCTATTTAAAAAAATCAAATTTGATTGAAATTCACTCGAATTTCAATTTATAAATTGAAGAAACGAATCAATATATTAATATGAGTAAAAGATTACAGCCAAAAAAAAAAAAAAAAAAAAAAAAAAAAAAAAGGGGAAAAAAAAAACATTTCCCTTAAATAATTGACGGCATATTAATAAATGAAATAAATAAATAAATAACATATCAATGGATGAGATAAGTAACAAGAAGCGCAACAATCATGAGCACATAAGCAACTCCTTGTTCAACAGCTTTGCCATCGTTGCTCATCGGAGGTTCTGCAGCAGGCGCCGGCGCCATGGCCTGGCCTCGAGCGAGCTGCATCAGCCCTAAAACGAAGATGGAAAGAAAGAGAAGAGCGCAAATTCTGATGCTATTCATCTTCCAATTTCTGTACTTAATTGCTCACAAATTTATCCCTGTTTGAAGGCAAATGAGAAGAGCTTTGAAGAGGAAGAGAGAATAAGATGGGATGAGAAGAAGGCAGAACATACTCTTCTTATTTATAATGGGAGGGGAGATGATTAGTGGTAGGGCATCATTTGCTTTACATTGACCTGGTAAGACGTTAGAGTTGTCTTTTTGAATTGATTCTTTCCACGCAGCTATAACCTAGCTCATATGTACATATTGCAGCGCTTGAAGACATAAACAAATTATTATTTTAATACATACAGCTGTTTTAAGCCTTTGTCAGCATTTATATTTTTGCGCTAATTGCTGTGATGGAAAGTAATCCTGATGCCTACATGTATTTTGAGTCCTAGCATGACTTGGCAAAAGTTTTATTTAATGAATGGCGTAGACCAAGACAGATTGAAGCCGGCTATTAAATAAAATATTGGATTTAATTTAGCAGAAATATTCTGCTTAAACACAAACTTTATCCCCAAAAAAAAAAAAAAATCAAGTTTAACGATGTGATAACTCATTTATGTGGCAAATGATTACTGAATCAACTAAATGATAATCGTAATTATCTTTCAGAGATACATCTTAATCACAAAGTGTAAAAACTTTCATATGCACAACTAGCAAAACAGGCAGCGAGTTTAGATGAATTAGACTCAATATGTGAAGTTTACATACGTTGGTTTGAATGATAAAGGTATAAAATATAAATATCATCTACAAAAAAGGCAAAAAAAAATTTAAAAAATGTGTACGTTGAATCCTAATTTGTGCGACAATTAAACCTAAGAAATAAAAATAATATATATGTCTAGTCTATCCCCATTTTCTCATAAGAAGATCTTTTTATTTATAGTAGAGATGATACAATATAGTGACATTACATTTATGCCCTTGGATTAATTGGGTTTTGCATTATTTTCTAAGTATTTTATATATATGAGTATCGCTTGACTCCTCTCTGGCTTTGTTGGAGCTTTGTTGGCCTATTTAAAGGTGGAAAGGGTGTAGGTGAGCACTATCTTTAACGAATTATTTGTTTTGATTGAACTGAGAAGGGACTGGTACTCGGATTTCTCTGTGATGGCTCTATACCCTTCGACCATCAACAACATGATATGGTCTCGAGCTTTCGAGAAGATTTGTCACGAGCAATTGGTGGCCTTGGAGTCTTCACACTTTCAGACGAAGATTCTGATGGAAGTTAAAGAGAAGTTGGTTGAGGCAAAAGAAAGTTTATATACGTCGAAGAAACAGGCGAAGGTGGTCGAAGCCTAAGTTCTCGGACTATCAAAGTCATTGTCGGGCACTGAGGTAAAAGATGGTGATGATGAAGATGTCAGATGAGTTCTTTGATGAGCTTCCTTGTCGCTATCGGCAGGAGAATACCCTGGCTACACACCTTAGAGCTAGAGCAAATTTAGCCATTGATTAAATGATAAAAACAAAGCTAGTCTCCCGTGTGTGGGCCAATTTGGATAGATTTGTTGCATTACTCTTGGGATTGGAGGAGGAAGATGAGGAAGAGGACGAAAGCGAAGAAGATGATGGAGGGTCTTAAAATATTTCACTCGTCTTCAACTTTATTTGTGGTTGGAGAAATTTTTTTTTTTCATATAGAAAATTTATAAGGAAATACATAGGAAATTCTTTGTAAAGAAAAGTATATGAAGTTCTTTGTTTGTTTTCAATCATGAAATAAAACAAAATTTTTGTTTACTTTTCACCTTTGTTTCTTGCATTTTACCATTACCACACATTTTATTTTTCCTGTGATAAATACTTGTGTTGATTAAAAGATTGGCTTTTTTAAGAATTCATTTGATTGATTTTGTTGAGTTATTATCCGGCCTAAGTCTTACACTTCATATGTCTCAGTCACTTGGTTAGGTCGTCACATTGAACGGGCCTCATCTTACACCAAGCGTGTTAAGCTGATCTTATCGCAACATTTGATGGGGTAACTATGGAGACTTGTTGCTGATGTGATGTGTACAATACCCATCGCGGATCTTATTTTTAATGGGTAGGGAACCACCACTATAAATCGATCTACATTGAGCTAGAAAATATGGGTTTTTATTTTCCTTATTATAAATGCTTGTGATGATTGATAAATTGGCATGTTTGAGAGTGCATTCAGTTTGTTTGACTGAGTTATTGCCTAGCTCAAGTCTTACACTTCCCTTGTCTCAATCGCTTGGTTTGGTTATTGCCTTAGATGGGCCGCACCATGCTATGTTTATTAAATGGATCTTATCACATCCTTCATGGAAGTAACAATTGAGACTTGCTTCTGGGGTGATTCATAAGCTACCCACCGCAGATTATGTCACTAATATGCAGAGAACCACCCCCATAGCTTGACCAGTTTGACTTCGGACACATATGTTTTTATTGATACTTGAGTGATGTGGGTCAGTTGCAATTTACCGACGGAACTTTAATCATTGTTTTTGGTCAAATTTAGACGATTTTTATCAATCAAATGCTTATTTTTCCTTATCAGTTTTGGAAAATATTTACTGAATGAATGTCTTGTATTGTTGTCAGGTTCTTGGAAATTTTTTATCGATCGGTTGTCTTAAATCACTGTTAGTCTAATCACTTTTCTGACATTATTGGTTTTGTTGCTCGGGTGAAACTACCATTGGTGGGACAACTCAATTTCTCTTAATTTCGATCAGACTTTGGTGATTCATTGCATGAACTTTACTAGTTCCCTGAATGTCGGTTAAACTTTGATGTATCTTCGAAGAACTTTCAAAATGTACTGAGTGAGTTGGACGTAGGAACATATGTGTAATCTGAAACTTTTTTTGAACCATTTTTTTTTAACTTGATGATAAAAAAAATATTGAAACGATAACACATTCTCAGTGTCGAGATGAGGGAAGGTCATAATATCAGGTCTCAGTCCCTCAGCAGTACAATCTATCGGTCATTCGATAATTTGAGTGCCTTCATAAGCATTCGAGGTGAGTTCAAGTTAAGCAATAAGGATTGTGTCTCGACTCTTGGCTTGTCCATGGTCAGTTATCTTTGGTGGATGACAGTTGACTCGATCGGTTCAAAATGATGCAAGGTAGGAGTTTGGTTCTTCTGCTGATATGTGTCCATTGGCTAGTTCCAACAGTCTAGCTAATGTCTTTGGTCGTTGCAGGCTTAGCACTTATTGAAGTGGTCCTTCTTTCAACCCCCCTTGAGCTAGGGTGGCATAAGATATTTTGGGTTCCAGATCTTGTACTTTCAACATCTTCTTCTCAAAGTAGATGAAGAACAAGTAGGGCTCTTGTTCTGTCCTTGTTTGATCTCCAATAGGGTCGTGAATTTTTTTACAGCTTCTAGACTATTGCAAACTATTATAAAAACATTCACTTGAAGCCAGTGAATAATGCGATCACTCTCGACAACAATGCGTTAAACCATATAAGGGCCAACTCCCTTAATGTGGTAAAGAAGAGACGACATTTAAGCATGTCAATGATCCTCGATGGGCATAGTGACTCGAATGAGGCTATGTTCGATGGGCATAGCGACTCGAATGAGGCTATGTGGTTGGTTGGATCAATCCCTAATAGGACTCCAATGTTGGGATTTGAACCTCTCTAGGGGCTCGACCTAAGAGATTTGCTGAGAGAGTGAGTTCTCTGGATGCCGAGGTGCTTCAATACACGTGAATTGAAGTATGTCAATTGGTGTTGACCCAATACTATCAAAGTAATGAGAGTCTCCTTATCTTTCTGTGGCTAATGTCAATGATCCTCGATGGGCATAGCGACTCGAATGAGGCTATGTGGTTGGTTGGGTCAATCCCATATAGGACTCTATAGGACTCCAATGTTGGGATTTGCACCTCTCCAGGGGCTCGACCTAAGAGATTTGCTGATAGAGTGAGTTCTCTGGATGTCGAGGTGCTTCAATACGCATGAATTGAAGTATGTCAATTGGTGTTGACCCAATACTATCAAAGTAATGAGAGTCTCCTTCTCTTTCTATGGATAATGGGTGCTCTTCGGTCGTTGGGTGTTGGTCCTTCCTCTCAAAGATATTGTCCTCTTTCTCAAGCCAATGTGTCTTAAATGGTTTCTAGCATTTGATCCTTCAGATCCTTGATTTACTTATTTACAAACTCTCTAATGCACTCCATATTATCAGGGTCTATATAATGAGTTTTTTCTCCTTGTCTTGCTCCTCTTATTGTCTATGGCATGATCAATGCTCACCGCATCTTTTAGGATATTAAATCCTAATTTTATTTGTGAAGCACACCCAAAGGAATATATCATCTGAAATGTGTGTGTATGTGTGTGTCTGTGTGAGAGAGATAGAGAGAGAGAGCACGAATAGTGAACATAAATGAACAATACTATATATTGTTTATCCCCATTTTCTCATAAAATAATCTCTATATTTAAAGGAGAAATGGTACAATATAATGGTGATATATTAATGCCCCGATTTTAATGGTGGTTGCACATGATTTTCTTAGGTGTTTTACATATAAGAGTTTATCGTTCGACTGTTCTCTGGCTGAGTCGGCTGAGCTTGTTTGGCCTCGGCTTCGTAAGACAGGTTTGGTCGGTTGGCCGGAGCCGACATTGTCAATCAATTGAGCTTGATTGACTTCAGGTCAGTATGATTGATTCGATCGACTAAGCTTTGTTGATTGATTGATTTTGTTTGGTTTTCATCCTCGATACTTGGAAGAGGAGCTCTTATCAATGGAGTGAAACTTGACAATCGGGCAGATGGTGAATCACCGTAACTCAATAAGTAGCTCGTTCATTATTGATGAGATCTTATGGGATGATTATAATCTTTGTTGTATTGTTAATGTTTGATCTTTGATGAGAAAACTAGGATACGTCAATGGGACGATAGATGATATTGAGGAATTGAGTCTTTCCTCGAGTCGAATCTACTAGAAGGTAGGTTGCTGCCTTCAGTCGACTTTCTTGTAGTGGTTGGCTAAGATGCTTATATGTCTTATTATAGTATAATTGGTTTGGAAGATGATCGATCGGTCATGATTTTGTCCTTCTCCCGACTTAATCGACCTTTGGCTTTAACTCGGACGGTTGCATCCAATCATATAAGTGGGCATCTTGGTCTTCTGTTAGTGAGTCTTCCTTTTAGACTGTTAGGTTTCCTCGAGATTAGCGCAAGCACATTTTTGATGTAAAAAATAATATTATTCTATTTAGAACAATTATAGATCTTGGGGAATATAAGATTTGTTGAATTCTTTTGAGACATAGGATCTCATATTATTTGTGAGCGTATATAACTCCATAAAGACAATGTCTCATAGAGAGAGAATAAAATAGATAGAGAGGGAGGGAGGGAGGGAGGGAGGGAGTCCTAAGAGGAAATCTTGAGAAATGTGTTAAGTTCTTATCTCGAGAAAGCTAGAAAAGCCATGCCCTCAGAGTTTCCTGAGGTACAACATTTCATAGGGAAGGTTCATTCTTCTCTTGAGTTACAAAAAAATAAATTACACTTTCTCGTGCAACAAATTAGTGATTTGTACTTAAAAATTTAAAATTAAATGTTAAATATGTAAATGTACCTTGCCTCCACTTCGGCGTGTTGTCACCGGTCTTACCAATGACTACGCAGATGCATAAAATTTCAATATATATTAATGCAATGTTTAATTTTATAATTTGTCCTAATTTATGGCCTTTAAAATGAGATCTGATCCAAGTGATTAATGGACTAATCTATCAAAAAAACCAAGAAAAAAAAAGTATATATGCATGTAATATTTGAATGAATCTATAGATTCAAACATATAATTGAAATAATACAAAATATACTCTCCATCAAAAGAAAAATATTTCCTTCAAATAATTGACAATTTATTAATGAATGACAAATAAAAATCACAGATCAGTGGATGAGATAAGTAACAAGAAGCGCCACAATCATGAGCACATAAGCAACTCCTTGCTCAACAGCTTTGCCATCGTTGCTCATCGGAGGTTCTGCAGCAGGCGCCGGCGCCATGGCCTGGCCTCGAGCGAGCTGCATCAGCCCTAAAACGAAGATGGAAAGAAAGAGAACAGCGCGAATTCTGATGCTATTCATCTTCCAATTTCTGCACTTAATTGCTCACAAGTTTATCACTGGTTGAAGGCAAAAGAGAAGAGCTTTGAAGAGGAAGAGAGAAGATGGGATGAGAAGAAGGAAGACCATACACTTCTTATTTATAATGGGAGGGGTGATGATTAGTGGGAAGCCATCATTTGCTTTATATTGACCTGGTAGAGCTGGCAACATATAAGTCTCGGTGCTTCACGACAGACACAAATAAATATTCTAATACTGTTGTTTTAATCCCCTTGTTATTAAGTAATTTATGTTTGAATGCCAATTGTTGCAAAATTGGCAAGCAATGTTGATATATGTACGTATGTATTTTTAATCATTGGCATGAATTAGCAGGACCTTTCCTAGCTAGCCAGCAAATATGTTATTACAGCTGCTTAGACAGTTCAGCATTTTCTTGCTTGAACCCAAGTTGAAGCTTTTGGTAAACTTGAGGGCCTGGCATGATTTGGCGTGAAAATTTTATTATAGCTGCCGAGAGAGCCACTTTATTATTAAATTTTATTATAGTAAAAAAAATTAATGTAAATTTATTAAGAAAATATCATAACTCTTACATATTTAACATCTGATTGATCTTGCAAAAAAATGAATATAAGGAATATTATATATATGTTGTGCAGTTCTCCATGACCACTTCATGTTGGTCCACTTCTCCTTTTAGCGGCTTCTTCTTTATGGCAGTTACTTTAACATTTATTTAACATATTTTCTTCCTTTTATTCTTTCCTGGCGTTTTGGAAACACTTGTGTCTTTCCCTTCTGGGATCCCGCTCAATAACTGGATCCCGCCTTCATCTATTCGTGATAAAAGGGCTTCGCCTCTCCTGTTCGAACAAACAAGTGAATTCGAGCGACTGCAATTGAGAAACACAAGCAGGTGTTAAGTTTTTATTTGTGGCTCACATTTACTTTAATAACTTATGAGATTTATTTTGATAACTTAAGTTATTTATTTTCTTAACTCATAACTTATGTCATAATTTATGATAACTTATGATATTTATTTTTGTACCTCATGATAACTTAAGTTATTTATTTTCTTAATTCATAACTTATGTCACAACTTATAATAACTTATGATATTTATTTTAATAACTTAAGTTATTTATTTTCTTAACTTATAACTTATGTCATAACTTATGATAACTTATGATATTTATTTTTATAACTCATGTAATCCCAAAATGAATGAGGTTACTAACTTATGTCATTGATTTTAATAATAAAAATCAATTAATTTATTAAATTATCATAAATCATATTGGTTAGTAACCCCCTTGATGGATAGTAACTTGGTTAGTAACCCCCTTGATGGATGATGATTAAATAGAGCATAATTCAGATAATAGATCATCTCTCTTCCTAACACATCCCGTACATTTCCCTCCATCAGAAAGTATAAAAAAATTCAAGAGATTAGAGAGAGAAACTACATCTTTTCAAAATCAAATTTCTTTAAGATCAAATCTTATCATCATGAATACATGTATGTGTTATTTTATTATGAATATGTAAAAATCATGAATTTAAAGGATCTTGGCTATTATGTATTTTTGAAATTTGTGTCATAAAGTTTAAACATGAATTTCTAACATGTGATATCAAAGCCTTGATTACTAAATTTATGATTTTTCATATAATTTTATTTATGTTAATTGTATTAAATTTCCTCTGTGAATAAATCAATGGCTTAGAGATTTTCTTCAAGGATTGTAAGAGGAGAGCGAGGGAGAACGAGTGAGAAATTTATTCTTCGTCACATTTCCAAGAGAGAATTGAGAGAGCTTGTAAAGAGGGAAAGTGCTTTAAGTGATTCAGAGATGGATCAATTCCCCCTCGACTATTAAGTTACAAAAGAAATAAATAAATTACACTTTCTCGTGCAAAAATTTAGTGATTTGTACTTAAAATTTAAATTAAATTTTAAATATGTAAACGTATAAAATTCAAGTCATATGTACGCAATTCCTTAAAAAAATAAAAAAATTATAAAATACTTAAGAATTTTAAAGCATCCAGCGCATTTTAAAGCATCCAGCGCAAACGTGGAAAAACTTGGCTCCACGTCTGCGTGTAATCACCGGTCTTACAGGGACTACTCAGGTGCATAAATTTTAGTTGTCGGTTGCCAAAAATTTCAATATATTTTAATGAAATGTTTAATTTTAAAATTTGTCCCTAAAGTCAAATTCAAAATATAATTTTATCAATCCCAACACTTCCATTGCTGTAAATGAAATCATGACATCATAAATCTATCTATCTATCTATCTATATATATGAACCTTATAAGCCCTCCTTAGTCTATGGCCTTTATAGTGAGCTCTGATCGAAGTCATCAAAAAACAAAGAAAAAAAGGTATATATGCATGTAATATTTGAATTAATCTATTTATTCAAACATATGATTGAAAGAATACAAAATATACCCTCCATCAAACAAAAACTAGAAAAGGAAAAATATTTCCTTCAAATAATAGACAATATATTAATGAAAGACAAATAAAAATTCACGGATCAGTTGATGAGATAAGTAACAAGAAGCGCCACAATCATGAGCACATAAGCAACTCCTTGTTCAACAGCTTTGCCATCATTGCTCATCGGAGGTTCTGCAGCCGGCGCCGGCGCCATGGCTTGGCCTCGAGCGAGCTGCATCAGCCCAAAAACAAAGACGGAAAGAAAGAGAAGAGCGCAAATTCTGATGCTGTTCATCTTCCAATTTCTGTACTTAATTGCTCCCAAATTTATCCCTGTTTGAAGGCAAATGAGAAGAGCTTTGAAGAGGTAGAGAGAAGAAGATGGGATGAGAAGAAGGAAGACAAGGCTCTTCTTGTTTATAATGGGAGGGGAGATGATTGGTGGGAGGCCATCATTTGCTTTATATTGACCTGGTAAGACGTTAGAGTTGGCAACATATAAGTCTCAGTGCTTCAAGACAGACAAAATTAATACTCTAATACTGTTGTTTTAATCACCTTGTAATTTGGTAGTTTATGTTTGCCTGCCATCTGTTGCAAAATTGGCCTGCAATGTTGATGTCTGCACGTTTGTATTTTTGAATCATTGGCATGAATTAGCAGGACCTTTCCTGCCTAGCTAGCAAATAAATTATTACAGCTGCTCAGAGGGTCACTTTATTCTAAAATGTTATTAGAGTAAAAAATTATTAAAAGAAATAACATAACTCTTGCATATTTAACCTCTGATTGATCTTGCAAAAAATGAATGCAAGGAATATTATTTATATGATGTGCAGTTCTCCATGACCAATTCAAACTACATATTATTCTTTTATGTTTCTCATTCAATCAAAATATGCACAGGACAATGAAATCCCTTCTGTCAATGGATTTTCTTCTCTGTCCTTTATGATGGTTGCCATTATAGTGTCGGAAGTGAAGATGGTGGCTGTCGATCTTGAAGGCCACGGGAACTGCAGCTCTATACAGCAGGACATCAAGACTATTCCAGATGATGATTAGAATTGGACCTCCCTCAAGCATTGTCATGGTTTGAAACGGCGACAATGGACAATGTCAGCGTTTCCAAGTACGATACTGTTAAACAGTTGTTTCAGGGCGTAGCTATATAGTTTGCCGGTAATTTCAGAAATTATGAATTTCCTAAAGGTCTCTACCTTTCAACAGTATTCTGATATTTTATATACGCTAAAATACAAATCATTGGTATCCGTCGGTAATATGAATGATTGTAAAAAAATTCTAGATATTATCAGAAGAGTGGTTGTTGGTTATGTATTAGTTAACTGTCGGAAAAGTCTGATCGTTATGATCGTCGGTAAACTGCAATAAGAATAAATTCTCGTTGCTCTCTATATTTTCGTAGATTTATTAGTTGTCTGAATCGTCGTTGGTTTATAGATAACCCAACACAAGACCTTTGATTTTTTTTTTTTTTTTGTTATGATAACGGAGAGTCCTTCACTATCGGATTTGACAAATGAGAGGGAAACGATCAGAGCCCTGTAATAAAAAAAATTGTATAATAAAAAAATAAATTAAAGATCATTCTTCATTTCATTAAAATTTATACATTTGCAATCGCAACACATGCAAATCCAATGATATATCACACAGTACAATTAACCAATCCAAATAGCTATTAGACTAAAAATATAGTAATGTATGTAGGAATTAAACATGAAAATAAGCTGATGGAGGGTACTTCATTGGTGATGATAGATTCAACTTTAAGGAAAGAGGGATTTTGCAAATGGGGAACTATATCTCCTGTCAAACAGTTAGTCTGAACAAGTGGAGGCTTGTTAATTTCTTTATATGATATAATTTTTACAATATTACTAACATGATGGATTAGCATATCGGCATGCAAACCAAGGTAAAAAGTATTAAATATAATCTTTCTAAAAATTTCAAATGAGTCGCAAGCTCTTGCATGTAATTTCTTCAACTTAGTGGCATGATACCGCTCAGGACGAAAGTGAATCAAAATATATTCTCCTTCTTTAAGTTGTTGTGTTGACCTATTTTGGGTTGTCGTAGAGGTATACTTGTCACTATTTAAGGTAATTTTCTTTTTTATGATTTCATGGAAAATCTTTGACAAATGAAAATGTTGGACCAAAGAAAGCATGAGGTGAGAGATTGACTATATAAATGGGTTTTTTTGGGATTTTGGCCATATACAATTTCAAAATGTGAAGTTTTGCTTGTTCTAAAATAGTTCTATTGTTTGCAAATTCATTGGTAAGTAGATGTTAAGTCTCAATTTTCTAAACTCTTTCTTACAAAAAATCTTAAAATATTTCTTGATGTTCGATTACCTGCCTTAGTTTGACAATCTATTTGAGATGAAAGACAGATGATAATTTCAATTTTGTGTCTAATAACTTTCAAAGAGTCTTCAAAAAATATTAAATAAATCGAACATCTTGGTCAGACATAATGGTTGAAGGTAGGGCATGTAGATGTACAATTTTCATAAGGAATAATCTAGCAATGTGGGAAGCAACATTTATTTTAGGGCCTGTTTGGGGTGGTGGTGCGGTGTCACACCACAGTTATGTCTGTTTGGGCAAACTGCATTTTGACAGTTTTTTGAAAAAATTGCTGCAAAAATTTGTGTTTTCCCACTGACCTTGGCAAGTTGAGGTCTAACTTTTTTTTTTTAAAAAAAAAACTATAATAGCCATCACAACATCAGATTATTTTTTAGCAACTTTATAAGTGTTTTTTAATAAGTTGCAGCTGCCCCAAACAGATGCTTAAAGCATGGTAAGAAATGAGCCACTTTGAGAAGTGATCAACTATGACAAATATGTTATTAGTTCCTCTAGTTGTGCAGGGAAATCCTAAGATAAAATCCACGCAGAGATCTTCTCAAGGCCCCAGTGGGTACCGACAATGAAACATTTTGACCAGATTTTTATTTAATGACCTTAGCTTGTTTACAAGTCAAATTTTTGCCTTCTAATTTTTGAACAACTCTCCTAACTGATGGAGAGCTAAAAGAATCGACTTTCTATCAAGCAGATGGTCTTATCCTTTCCAAAGTGTAAAGCTATTCCTTTAGAATGCAGATTAAAAATTAAAAATTCTCTAAATGAAGTTTTAGGAATATAAAGTTGTTTTCCTTTATATAGATATTCATTGATAACATAGAAAATTCTTTGAAGGGATAAATATTTATCTATGTTCTTTATGTAAATTAGATTAAAGTCAAAACACATAGAGTAATCATCTTTGATTGAATCAAATCCTAAAATTTTTAGTTCTATAGAGCTTATAGTTAAAGTCACCTTAAATAAGGCATCAACATATTTATTTTCAATTCCAAATTTATGCTTGAGAAAAAAAATATATAATCTCAAAGGAATTCAACCCATTTAGCATGTTTATGGCTTAGCTTTTGTCGAGTACTAATGGATTTGAAGACATGATGATCTGAGTTAAGAATTAACTCTTTATATAAAAGATGAAGATGACAGTGTCTCAAAAAGGTTGAATGAAAATATAAAATTCTCTATCATATGTCAAATATCATTGCTTATCTTTATTCAATTTCTCACTAAATAAAGCTACTATGTGATTTTCTTAACTTAAAATTTCACCAATTTCAATCCGAGAAGCATCACAAGTTACCTCGAAAGTCTTAGAAAAATCAGGCAGCTGAGTATAAGGGCAGAGGTTATTAAAACCTTAGCCTCATCTAAGGCTTTTTTGCATTGTAGGAGTAAAATAAAATTTCTCAAATTTCCAAACAATAGTGATAAGGGAAACAAATGTACTAAAGTCTTTGATAAATCTCCTATAAATGTAGTTAGGTCATGAAAATTGTACACATGAGTAAAATTCTTTGGTGAGGGTCAGGTTAAAATTGCCTGAACTTTGGAAGGGTAAGACTCAATTCAAGTAGTGAAATTAAGCAATCCTAACAAAATCACTGCAAATTGTAAAAAGAAGCACATATTCAAGTTAATATAATTTTTTTTTCCTAAGGGTTTCAAATACTTATCTAAAGTGTTCTAACTTGTATGTCTCACTTGGACTGAAAGTCAATTATAATGACACGATTATAATTGAGTGAGATTTGATACTAGTCTTATCACTCGCTCTATCTCCCTTGAATCAAGAGTAAAATCAAATTATATGCCTATTATCATGTCATGATGGCTACACCATCTTACTTGTTCTTCAACGACAAACACATGAAAAATTCTTCATAGTTAACATCTGCTTTATTTTGTTAATGTTTTCCTTAATGAAATGATAGTATAACTGTTGTCTCAAATTAGCAAAACTATTTCAACTCGACAAAATCTTAAAAAGTTTTTTTATTTTTTGAGAAACATCTGTCAACTTATTTATTTATGTCCAAGATTTTTGTTGAACACTAAGCTTATTACATTATTTCATTCATTATGAACATTATAGCTGTAACAAAAATATAACACTAACTTCAACAAGGAGACAAAAAAAATCACTTACAAATTTAAAGAAATGATTTTTTTTTTCTTCTTCTTCAAAAAAGAAAAAAATTACAGAATAACGAAGCTTGAGATATCAAAATAATCTCCAATTCATGAGAAGAGGAGGGATAACACAGTTCCCCTCAATAATTGATAACCTACTTCTTATTTTGACCCCCAATTAATGAACTAAAGTAAAAGGACACTTTTGTAATGTGGTACCGCTCACCTACCACATCTCACCTACCGTTCACCTACCGCTCTTGCTTCTATCTCTTGCTTCTATAAATAGAGATGGTGTGAGGTTTAGAAGAGCAAGAGAAGAAATCTTAAGGGTGTGAGACTTAGGAGAGAAAAAGGGAAGAGATCTTAAGCTACCATGAAGGAGGAGAGAATAGCTAGAGAGTTAGAGATATAGAGTTAGAGGAGGAGAGCATCTTGAGGCCTTGTATCAAGGTGTCGCTTGAGAGGGAGGCCATATAAGGAAGATGAGGGCTCATCTCTTTGTATAAGCTATGTATTCTCCATTTCTTTTGCCTTAGTGAAATATTTGATTGATTCCCTCCCGTGGACGTAGATCCAGTTGGATCGAACCACGTAAACGATCTGTGTTTGCTTGTGTTCTTTTTCGTCTCATTTCTATGCCAGGAAGTACATATCTCACAACAATTGGCGCCGTCTGTGGGAAGATCCATACTTCTTGGCTAGAGGTCTCCACGTAAAGGTGTTCGCGGCCAGCGACGAAGAAGAGGAGTTCGGCATTCATGAACAGAGGAGCAAGCGGATCGTGTCGCAGGTAGTCGAATCTCGACAGATTCGGTGAGCAGTAAAAGCTTTGATCGACTGGATTCACACCGCAGGTGGTGCGGTTTGGGGAGAAGGAGGAACAATCATCGAGTGAGGGCCGAAAATTTGTGACAGGGCTGCCAGCACAGGATTTCGGTCTTGCGAGCAGCTCGGCCAAAGGGAAGAGGTGGAGATCGCGCAGAGAAGGGTTCGGGGAGTTCCCTGTTTGGGAGTTCGCGAAGCAGGAGGACCTGAGCAGTTTGGCGAGGCGTGACGGCTCTGGAGAGGCAGTTATTCTCATGCGAGACGCAGAGGAGTGCCTGCGGAAAGGAGGCGCAAGCACAGAACAGGAAGTTTTCTCCGGTGAACAGGTGTGATCTCTGTCATAAGGGATCGGAGCTCTCCGGTTCGGTTGACGAAGGCAGTGAAGTTCACGGGGAGAAGCAGGTAAAATTCATTTGGAAGAAATCCTAGCCACGACAATGAGTTCCGTCAAATTCGACATTGAGAAATTCAATGGGAAGAACGACTTCGGCCTATGGAGAGTAAAGATGAGAGCTCTATTGGTTCAACAGGGTGTTGCAGAAGCCTTGCAAGGGTCG
>NW_018164698.1:501128-502657 GCF_001263595.1 Phalaenopsis equestris | reverse complement strand
ATTGTTATTTTGACCCCCAATTAATGAACTAAAGTAAAATGGCACTTTTGTAATGTGGTACCGCTCACCTACCACATCTCACCTACCGTTCACCTACCGTTCACCTACCGCTCACCTACTTCCCACCTACCACTCTCTTACTTCTATAAATAGAGAGGGTGTGAGGCTTAGGAGAGCAAGGGAAGAAATTTTAAGGGTGTGAGACTTATGAGAGAAAGGGAGAAGATATCTTAAGCTACCACAAAGGAGGAGAGAATAGCTATAGAGTTAGAGAGGAGGAGAGCATCTTGAGGCCTTGTATCAAGGTGTCGCTTGAGAGGGAGGCCATATAAGGAAGATGAGGGCTCATCTCTATGTATAAGCTATGTATTCTCCATTTCTTTTGCCTTAGTGAAATATTTGATTGATTCCCTCCCGTGGATGTAGATCCAGTTGGATCGAACCACGTAAATGATCTGTGTTTGCTTGTGTTCTTTTTTCGTCTCATTTCTATGCCAGGAAGTACATATCTCACAACACTACTAATGACTAACATTAATAAAAATCACATATCAATGGATGAGATAAGTAACAAGAAGCGCTACAATCATGAACACATAAGCAACTCCTTGTCCAACAACTTTGCCACCGTTGCTCATCAGAGGTTCTGCAGCCGGCGCCGGTGCCATGGCGTGCCCGTGAGCGAGCCCCATCAGCCCTAAAACGAAGATGTAAAGAAAGAGAAGAACACAAATTCTGATGCTATTCATCTTCCAATTATTTCAAAAATGTAAACTTTGAAGAGGAAGAGTGGAAAAGTAGAAGAACAAAATGAATGAGATGAGAAGAAGAAAGACTCTACACTTGTTATTTATAATGGGGGATGATTGGCTGGAGGTATCCCTTTGCTTTGTGTTGATTTGGTAAGACATTGAAGCCTTCTTCCTCTTCTTGAAAATACGTTGAATTCTTACATTAGAAGTTGACGCAGAGAAGTGCCGTTGAAGGTTCGCAAGTCCTCGGAAGAGAAAAAACGTACAAGCGTTCATTGCATTCTAATCACCCAGCTAAATAACAGCTCTAAAAAACATATATTTTACACCACTTAACGACACACAACTATATATATATACATATATATATATATGTTAATTTATTTATTAAAATCTCTATTCAAACTTGCAACGATATTGAGAACCAAACTTTGAGGACCATATTTAAGTACTACAAAAAAAGGGCCTTTACGAACAATACCGTCCAATTCTCATGTATTAATATATTAACCATCTAAACTAAACTTTTATGTACACAGACCACCCAATTTCTATATTTTTGACTTAGGTTGGGTGGTACTTGAGCAAAAATTAAAATCTAAGTGATTAATATGTTAATACATAACAATTGAATGGTATGCACCATAAACATATTTATAAACATAACCCTCAATTCCTTAAATCACATAAAAAATAACACTATTGTCAATTTTTTAAAAGACGAATACATTTTTATGCATGGATTTAAACACCATCACACACCAATATATATATATA
>NW_018164698.1:495445-501030 GCF_001263595.1 Phalaenopsis equestris | reverse complement strand
TTGTAGTGTTATATATATATATGTCTTAGTCTGACTCATTGGTTGCAACCTTTGGTATAAATTTCTCGGTTCGGGGGTTCGATCACTGCGTAAGATCGAATTGCACATCTTCCTGGAAGAGAAGTCTGCCCCTCAGTCAGACTATGGAGTTGATCCGCGATCAACCTTTTTTAATATATATATATACATTCTAAGATTTGTAAATAAAAAAAATGTGTGCAGTGAATGTAAATTTACAAAAAACAAAAAAAAATAAAAAAATAAAAAAACAAAACAAAACAGAACGGGCGACTGTCAAGTCAACTCCCCTTATCGCAAACTTCATTTTGAATTCTTCAACTCACCTATACCAAATGAGAGTCCTCACGCTTCACCACAAGACCCCCACCCATGAGCTCAGCAGAGACGGCAGAGGGCACCCCACACTCCTCGCCTCCGCCGGCGACATCCCCTCGCCGGCCGAAGCTAACTCTCCTACCCCTCATTGCCCTCATATTCTTCGACGTCTCCGGCGGTCCCTTCGGCGTCGAAGACTCTGTCGGCTCCGGCGGCGGCCCTCTCCTTTCCCTCCTCGGCTTCCTCATCTTCCCCCTTCTCTGGTCTCTCCCCGAAGCCCTAATCACCGCCGAGCTCTCCGCCCTCTTCCCTTCCAATGGCGGCTACGTCGTCTGGATCTCCTCTGCCTTCAGTCCTTTTTGGGGCTTCCAACAGGGAATCTGGAAGTTCGTCTCCGGCGCCATGGACAACGCTCTATATCCCGTTCTCTTCCTCGATTACCTCAAACGCTCCCTTCCCTTCTTCTCTGATTCTTCCCCTGGTCGCCCCCTCGCCCTGTTCACCCTCACCGCCGCACTCACCTTCCTCAACTACCGCGGGCTACACATTGTTGGCTTCTCCGCAATCGCACTCACGTTTTTCTCACTTTCCCCTTTCATCGTCCTCTCCGTACTCGCGATCCCTCGGATCCGACCTTACCGATGGCTATCGGCCGACATACGCGGAGCCGATTGGCGGGGGTACTTCAACAGCATGTTCTGGAACTTGAATTATTGGGATAAAGCTAGCGCTCTTGCCGGAGAGGTGGAGGAACCGAGTCGGACGTTTCCGAGGGCGATATTTGGGGCTGTGGGGCTGGTGATGGCGTCGTACTTGATTCCGCTGCTTGCAGGCACTGGGGCGATTGATGGATCTAAGAGTGGGGAGTGGAGTGATGGGTACTTTGCGCAGGTGGGGTTGGAGATTGGAGGGGAATGGTTAAGATGGTGGATACAGGCGGCGGCGGCTATGTCGAATATGGGTTTGTTTGAGGCGGAGATGAGCAGTGACTCGTTCCAGTTGTTAGGGATGAGCGAGATGGGAATGATTCCTGAAATTTTCTCCAAAAGGTTCTGCTCTCTCTGGTTTTCCCCTCTTTTTTTTTAATTCAATCTGTTTATAATTCTGCTTTCCAGTAAACTGTTTTCTTGCTGTTTGTTTCGACTTCAGAGTTTAGTTAATGTGAATTTTTTGGCTTGATACTTCTGTTGTTTAGTGGCTTCTGAACAGAATTCTGTTTGAAGATGTTTAAAGAATAGAAACCAATTGTTTGAGAATTGTTGAATCCAAATTTGTCCTGTGAATCACACTCAAGAATGAGGTGCTACACGAGAGCATAGCATGGTGTAGCAACTATGGATCGAAAACCTAGAACTGCAAAACAAGGAAGCAAAGAAGAAGAAGATGAAACAGAAGTTTTCTGTAATTCCCAAATGCAGAAAATATCAATGTGCGTTACCACCTCTACCTCCACTCCCCGGTAGCGAAGGAGCAACAATAAGGTACGTAGCTAACTAACTGGAGGGGACCACTCCCCTCATAACAGGTAATTAAGAAATAAAAGTTGCATAAGTGGTCTATTAGCAATTAACTAAGACAGAAAATAAAGATAAGTAGCTAAGTGTATCTGGAAGGTTCACATCCAGTGCTGGAATAGCTGCATCAGTTCCCTTCCATCTCCGAGGAACTCTACTCGAGTTCAGAAATTCGTGTATCCCTTCATCGAGTGGATGATAAGCATAGAGATCAGACACATTAAATGTAGATGAAATGTTGAGATATGGGGGAAGTTTAAGAACATAAGCATAGTCGTTGATGCATTTGCTAATAGGAAAATGTCCAACTTGCGGGGGTTTAATTTTGAATATACTCCTTGTGGGAAACGATCTTTGTGAAGTAGCACCATAACTAGATCACCTTCTTGAAATATTTTTTGTCTTCGTGATTTGTTAGTTTGTTGTTTGTAGTGTTATGATGAAATTGTGAGCTTATCTTTGACTTCTCGCAGCATAGATTCAAAATTGTTCACCAATGTTTTGGCATTGTTGCTTTTAGGTTTTAGAATGATGGCAGCATCCACTAAGTGATTCGGTTCTTTCGTATAAACATTGCTAAAAGGAGAGAAAAACCCGTGGAACGATTAACCAAAGAATTAAAAACAAATTCTGCTTGCCTCAAATACTCTTCCCAATGTTTTGGTTGGCTACCTACAAGACAACGAATCATCTTTCCTAAAGATTGATTGACAACTTCAATTTGTCCATTCGTTTGTGGGTGCTACGTTGAACTTAGTTGGAGATCGGACTTGAGTCTTTTCCACAGTTCCCTCCAAAAATAACTTATGAATTTGACATCGTGATCTGAAGTAATGCTCATTGGAATGCCATGTAGGCGTACAATCTTCTTAAAGAAAAGTTTTTGCAAAATTGGAAGCTTTATAACTCTTCTTACAAGCCGCAAAATGAGCCATTTTGAAAAATCCACCAACAACCACCATGACGGAATAAAATCCTCCTTTGGTGTGAGGTAGGCCCAAAATAAAGTCGATGCAAAGATCCTCCCAAATGGAATATGGAATAGGTAATGGTAGGCAAAGACCGTTTTCTGGATCATGCCTTTATAAAGTTGACACCTCGAACATTTTGCCACAAACCAGCATAAGTCCCTTCGTAATTGGGACCAAAAGAATTTAGATTTGACAACTTGGAGAGTTCGATCCCTACCAGCATGGGCTGCCAACCCTCCTCCATGGCAATCTATAATAATTTGTTGATGAAGTGAAGTGTTAGGAATACACAATTAGTTACCCTTGAAAAGGTAACCTTGTTGAATGGAGTAATCACTTTAAGGAGAGTGCTTTTTACAGCTCATCGAAACAAATGAGAAATCTTCATCGTCATGGTATAAATCTTGCAAAATTTCCATAATTGTGATACTAGTTTGGATCGTTACCAATAAGCTTGCTCGACGACTCAAAGTGTCGACTACAAGGTTGGTGTAACTGGCACGGTGTTTTACAACAAAAGTGAATTTCTGCAGGAACATAACCCATCGTATATGCATTCAATTGAGATTTTTGTACGATTGTAAGAATTGTAAGGGTTGATGGTCACTTAATATAAGGAATTCCTGATGTAACAAGTAGTGTTCCCAAGCCTTTAATGCTCGAATAACTGCATATAGTTACTACTCATATGTAGACCACTTTCGGTGTGTCATACTCAGCTTTTCACTAAAGAACTCCACAAGCTTTTCTTCTTGTGATAGAATTGCACCAGTTTTTACCGCCAAAGTATTAGTTTCAAATTGGAAAGGCTTTGCAAAATTTGTTCTACCAAATATAGGAGCTGAATTTAAATACTTTTTTAAATTATGAAAGATCTGTTGTTATTCTAGACCCCAAGGAAATTTTTTCTATTTAAAGAAATCAGTTAACGGTGTAGCAATAGTACTAAAATTCCTTATAAAACATCCGTAAAAATTGGCAAGTCCATGGAAATTATGGGCTTCCGTAATTGACTAGGGAGTTGGCCACGATTGAATAGTCTCTATCTTGTTAGGATTCATCTTGACGCCTGCATGCCTTATGATGAAGCCTAGGAAATGAACTTTCGTGAAGGCAAATTCACACTTCTCTAAATTCATAAATAATTTATGATTTCGGAGAGTGTTGAACAAAGACTTGAAATGTCCCAAGTGTTCTTCAAGTGACTTAATGTACATAAGAATATGTTCAAAATAGATAACACAACATTGAACAATAAAAGCTTTCAAAACTTCATGCATGAGCCTCATGAAAGTACTTGGAGCGTTGCACAAACCAAAAGGCATCACTTGCCATTCGTATAAACCTTCCCTTGTTTTGAATGTCATTTTCCATTCGTCGCCCGGGTGGATACAGATTTGATGGTATTCACTTCTCAAATCCAACTTGGAGAAAATAGTAGCTTCTGCAAGTTTATCTAATAAATCTTCCATACGAGGCATTGGAAAACGAAATTTTACCGTGATCTTGTTGATGGCGCGACTGTCGATACACATCCTCCAAGAACCGTCTTTCTTGGGCACGATCAATACTGGCACCACACAAGGACTCAAGCTATGGCAGCTGAAGTTCTTAATGTTCCTTGGGAATCGTGCGGTAGTGAGCAAGAATCGGTAGAGTAGATCTAGGAATTAGATCATTATGATGTTGAATGGATCTCATTGGAGGGACTTAATTAGGCAAATCAACGGGTGTAATGTTTAGAAACAGCTTGATGAGTGCTTCGACTGGAGGCTGCACCTATTTCGCGGTTTTATTTTGTTCAACCAATAAATCTACATATGCCACCTCTCGCTTGTCACAAGTTGTTGACCATTGTGAACCTGAGACAACTAAATAAGCAGATGTTTCAGACTTGGCAGCGTTGTTTTAGGCAGGGGACGGCTGAAGGTAGAAACCTAATCTTCTTGTTATTACCCTTTCTTCCTTGGAATGGTGATATAGGATAGATGTATATGATAGTTTTTTTATGTCATTTAAATGGATGTGGATTAATTCTTTGCACTTCATTTATTTTTTATTTTGGCCAAGTGGGTGTCGGCCGTTTTTTTATGTTCAACTTGACTTTCGTAGTTTGAAAAAGTGATGATTTTGTGATTTTTGAAAAATAATTTAAATATAAACATAACTTTTTTTTAAAGAAGTAACATTTTAATTTAAAATAGGTGAGACCAAACGGGTCTCATATTTTAAGTAGTTTAGACGAGTGAATACGATACTACAGGTAATACACTTATCCCAAAGACATAAATGTATCACTTGTAATAGGGATTCAATCACCCAGACTAAAGAATTTGTGACATCCGTTTGGTCTGTGAAATATTTTTATAAAAAGGCCAACAAGTTCCCCTATCTAACATAAAAAAAATTAGATAGGGTTTATTTTATCTAGGTTCCTGGTTCCCTATAGAGGCAAGCCCCTATAGTTAATTACATCTTAAATGATCGAAATCACTTAAGAAAACTCTCGATTAAGATCAGGTGGTTTTGTTTTCAAGATTTCAAAGTTTAGGTTTTCACGATTGGACATGGGAAAATCAAATGGGAATGGCTCAAAATATGAACAATTATTTAAGGAATTCAAATGAAAGAAAAGTAGGGGACATCACAGATCCAGGAGAAACCCCAGAGATGTCCCAACTATCCTGATGTTCGGCTTTATGTCTTTGAAGAGATAATTATTTGATGTTTCAATCCTGCAAATTATTTAAGATTTAGGACTTAT
>NW_018164698.1:481039-490436 GCF_001263595.1 Phalaenopsis equestris | reverse complement strand
ATGTTTTCCTAAGGCTTGAAGTCCTATTTGGAACATTTTCTTTGAATCTACGCAACATAGCCCATAACCGCTCGTTCATAAGACGATGGTCTTGTGCCAAAGATGCTAGACATCAAAGGAAAATAGGAATTGGCTGGAATTTCTAGAAGGGTGAGTCTCAATTCTAATTTTCTAAGATAGTCCACAGGAATTTCTAGAGCTAGAATCTAGGCTCTAAGGAGGAGAAGACAAGACCTCACAAAAATGAGGTCAACAGTGGGGTGTTAATATTAATCGTGAGTTGTGAATCTTGGAAGAAATGGTAATAAAATCGATTGAGTTAATCACACTATTTTGATGGAATAGGAACATATCTACTAAGTTAATGCAAACTTTTAAGGAGAGATTTGTGAATGGGATAGAGTTGTTATTAGTGAACTGATACGATCTTTATTCGATCTTTTTTATTCCACTAGAAGAGGATAAGAAAAAGAACTACTCCTGTTCAGCATCTGATTTATTATTTAAGTTATCACATACGCTTTCCTTTTAAACCTTTCTAAGGAGAATCTTCTCTCATACTTTAGTAACTTTTCAAATTGATTGCTGTTAATTTAGGATATTTGTATTGGATTTTAATTAGACCAAACTTTCAATCATGGGCTAACAATCATAGACTAGAGCTTTTCCTAAATTGGGATTTCCTCGTTCCCTATGGGATCGACAACTGGACTCTAATCCTGATACTACTGATACACAGCATATATTTGCGTAAGCCACCCATGCTTCACATCACTTTGTGTGTGTCAGCTAACTAACTGGAGAGGACCACTTCCCTCATAACAGGTAATTAAGATAATAAAAATAATATAAGTAGTTTATTAGCAATCAACTAAGACAAATAAAACAAATAAGTAGCTAAGTGTATCTGGAAGGTTCACATTCTGGAATAGCTGCATCACAATAGCTTATAATTTCTGGAGTTTTTTTTATCACTCATCTATTAGCCTTTTAAAATGACCTCCTATATATTGCCAAAAAAAAAAGGATACAAAAAGTACAATTACCTCCTTGCTCGTGTCTTAATAGAGGCACTACATCATAGTTTAGTAAAAAATAAATAAATGAAGATTTAAATATACGTTTAAATTGCTGAATAAATAAATGTCTTCAGCTCGACTCTTCCTGTCAATCGACAACTTGCGATCAGGAATCTTTGGATCGGTGAGAGGCCACTCGACAGGTTCTGCAAGATTTAAATGGCTGGCCAACTGAAGCTTTTTGTCAGTTAGCAGAATCTTTGACCAATCTGCCCTAATTGGTCAATTGGCTTTTACAGTTTGTCAATCGGCTTTGAATTCTGCTCCAAGGCAATTGAGTCAATGGATGTTTTTGGCTCAGCTGTTGTTTATTTTAATCATTGGTGGGTCTTCTTTCACCTATCATATTTTCTCAAGATCCATGCTAACGTATTTTTGGTGTACAAGGCAGAAATTTTTGTCTTAGTAAACTATAATTCTTACTCCTAAAGCCAAACAATTTACCGGGGCAAAATTTTTGGGCAAGCTATTGTCTATTTTTGTTCCAGAAATTGCAATAGTACTTGCGTTTTTTATAAAATTCATTAGCATGTGTTTTTTGCAATCTTATGATGTCTGCAAGCTCAGAATTGTTTGGATTTGCTTAAAATTCCAAATTTTGGGAATGATATTTTATGTGGAGCTGGCATTTAATTTAGGATTTTCTATTTTTTGGTGGTCATTGGATGAATTTTTCATGATTTTAATGTTGTCTTGACCGTATCTAATTACTTTATTAAGGTCTATCATTATCCAATAATGAATTTGTAGCGGGTATAGTTTATTAGTTTTGATCAAGATGGGCTTAATGAATTAAGACAACAATTTATTTACAAAATAGAATCAATAAATTTTGGGGATTGACATACATATCACTTATTTTTTATGTATTTACATATCTCCCAAATCACTTTGATATTTACTAACATAGCACCTAATTTTTTAATTTGCATAGAAAATATCGCTAATTTAAAGTGATATACAAATTTTCATGCATATGTTTTGATATTATCAAAAGACTAAAGTGTTATATATTTAGATATTAAAATTTAAGTTATATATAAATAAATACATTAAAATTGTGTGGTGCATTTGTAAATACTCTACAAATAGATTGGAGGATTCATTCTAAAGGTTTGACATTAACGGCAGAAGAAAACCAAATTATATTTCCTTAGTGCTATAGACCTAAGACTTTTATAATAGTAGCCTCATGATTGATAATATTACGTTTGAAATTTATTGGTCCAAGAGAGGAGGCCAATTTTATTGAACAAAAGGTTTGGGGATCAAAATCTCTGAGAAACTAAAGAGAAGAGGGCAAAATGCAAATACTTAGGTATTCACACCAAAGTTTTTTTTTTTCTTCTTCTTTGAGAAAGGCTAAATTTAGCAAAAGACCAACCTAGGAGGCTTAAGAATGTTGGTTTTCCTAGGAAAATTGTTGAGAGCCAAACTCCCAAGAGAAAAACTAAAAGGGACAATCAAAGTTCTTGATGATCCTGTCATAGATCAAGTTTGCCTATGCAAAGTATGGGATCTAACCCTTGGCTTGGAAGAAATATTAAGTGCGGACAGCATATGTGTGGATTTAATGGTATTATGATGTTATTCACCATAATATCATCACAATACCACCAATACATAGGACAAGGGTGCTATGCATGTAAATGACCCATTATCTTTTGAACAACTTAAAACTCATAATTAGCTTTCGCAGATCAAAATATGGGACTCCAACGGTCAGCATCCTATGCTCTGCAACTGGCGTTCTGCTGCTCTCTTGGATGAGCTTCCAACAGATACTCGAATTCCTCAATTTCTTATACGCTTTAGGAATGCTTCTGGAGTTCGCAGCTTTCATTAAACTCAGAGTAAGTAAACCCCATCTGCACAGACCATATAAGGTTCCCGTCGGCACGTTCTGGGCGACTGTCATGTGCTTCCCTCCGGCTTTCCTGCTGCTTCTCGTTATGTGTCTGGCTTCTTTCAGAACTTTTGCTGTAAGTGGAGCTGTATTTCTTCTAGGAATTATTTTGCATCCAATCATGCAGTTTTTGAAAGATAAAAAGTGGGTCAAATTTGTTATTTTGCCGCCGGAGAATTTAGGGAATTGCAATGCAGACCTTCCTGTATTAGATGGTGATATTGCTGATGAATCTTCTGTGAGTCTGTTGTAGTTTACAGGATTTAGTTTTTTTTGTAAAATAGATTCTCAGAAGCGTTGTTGAAAGAAACTGTATCTATTAGAATTCTGATCGATCCATTTCAGGATGCCACTAAATGGGATTTTTGTGTCATTATGAATTTGTTTTATGCCTAATTTTTGCAATTTTTTTAGTAAATAAAATTTGGCGTTAATTGTACTCTTTTGATTCGCTTTGTGATGCATGAATGGAAAAATTTTGACAACCGATGCGATACACTGACGAAAAAAGAAAAAAATCTCGTCGGTCGTCCGGACGTAGCTCACGTTCGGACGACACGTCGCATGCAAAATTTTCTTGCACGACTGACATCAATGGCTACCTAGGAATGGCTCAAGGCGACTTTGTTCATTACAAAGTTTAAAATTTCTTTTTTTATATGTAAAATAAATTAATAATTATTGATAAACGAGTAATTTTATCGTCTTTTACTTCCAATATTTAAGAAAAAAAAAATTATAAAAATATTGTTTGATTTGATTCTCAATTGAAAAAAAATATTTTATTTCTTATAATAATAATTTGTTTACGTTATAGTTTTTTTTCTATTTTATAGAAAGATTTTTTTTTTATTATATATTATGAAATTTAGGAATATGAATCATTTTGACCGAACAGCTCAGAGGACTTCCTTAGATCATATAACGTTTGATGAACATTTGATTGTTATAGATGTCAGAATTGAGCGATCTTAAGCTCGTTGGATTCGTCTTATCGAATCGAATCGACTAGTCGAATTAGACACTCATTTAATCTTCCAAAAATGCTCGGAAAGTTTCTAACAATTGTTTAATAGTTTATCTGAACTTGATTTGGCTTAAATTTGACAAATTTTAGTATCATTATGTCCGACTTGTCGAGACGACTAGTTTGACTGAGTGCTGAAATAAGAAGTGGATGTCTCTTAATCAAAATTTAAACATTCTTGGCTCAACAAATTGCTCTGACATCCGCATTATGGCTCGAAATACGCATTGAATCATGAAAATTTGTTGAGGGCGTATCACTTATCACGTTTCCAAGCGTGCACTGAATATTCTAGCTGAATTAAAAAAAAAAATTTCTCTGCTATTCAGAATTATCTAGCAAGCCAGCAAGTTTGTTTTACACCACAAAATGCTTCCATTTGATCTTACTAAAAAATGAAATCAGACCTTAACATGAATTTCGCTCTGAGCTTTACAATATGACTTGCTGCTTCAATTTTCCCGAAAACTACAATGAGCTGAAATGGATTAATAATAAAAAATAATTATCTTCTAAAAAATCAATTATAAATTTACTCAAATTCGCCACATTCCAATATGACGATGATAACCTCCCCCAAGTTGCAATTATGCGGCTGATTAATTAATTAATTAAAAGCGAAGCAGTTGCGGCGGATGTTGCCCTGATCGGGCTGGGTTTTCACACCCACCCGACCCATTCTGGTCATTGCCAAAATAAAATACTGTGCTGAAAGTTGGTCGTTTTGAGCCCACGTATTGACTGTGGGCCTTGATCTTGGGTCCGTGTAGAGCGTCTGGTCAGAGGTTAGAAGGCCCATGCCCATCTGGAGATTTTTGAAGTAACGGTTGTCGAACCGAAAGGGGCTGGTGGGGTCAAAAGCGGCTACAATAGTGGGGTCCACATTGGGAGGGCACAGGCTCTGCAATTGGGCCGCGTAGGTCCGGTTCAGGATCGGGTCAACCGGTTCGTCGTTGCTGAAATTTCGGATCCGGTTCGCAAAGTTGCTGCAGTGTGAGAAACCAATTGTGTGAGCACCTGCGACCATTAGGAATTTATAAGAATATATATATATATATATAAAGCATATTTTAGACAATAATTGAATTTAAAATCAGCTGTAATTTTTATATTAATTAACAATTAATAGTATGTTTTGGGCTGCTGCAATTGTTTCAATAAGTAGGTGTGAAGTTTTTTTCAGAATAAACTGTTGTTAGAAACAATCGATGGTGAAACAATATAGTTGTTTAGATTATTTGTTGTGCGGCAATTGTTACTAAGAAAAAATACAGTAATGTCTTTGTGTATATGGGGTAGTTAGTGTTAGTTATTAGTCCGCAATTTTATAAGTAATTCTAACAAAATGACAAAGTTCATTATTATATAACATTAAAAGCAATATATCACATGACATAGAATAACATTTCAACATACCAAATAATTAAGAGAAAAGATAGATGTCATAATCAAAATTACTCTAACACATACATAAGTGAGTTTTATAAGCTCTCACTTGTTATATCATATTTCGACAAATCACAAAACAGTAGAAAGCCCCATAACATAGAAGAGAAAAACAAAAAATGCATAAACCCTAGCAAAAAAAAATTGAATAAGAAGATGGAATATGGAAAAACACATCCGAGCGAGATAAGGAAAGACAAGTTAAGACAAATGTGCAATTAAGAAGATGGTGAAGGAATTGGATCGAAAAAAGCCCGAGGGATCAGTGGAAGACTACGAGGGTAGAGTTGGGAGAGTTGAGAGAAAATATACGTTAAATCTTGGAACACAGATGATCGATATGAGGAATGAAAAGAAAGTAAATGCATACATGCAATAAAGAACAATCTGGAATGAGAATATGGAAGAAGGAAACAAATAAAAAAAACCTGAGGGATCTGCGATGATAGAGTTGAAAAAGTTGAGGGAAAACAAAAATGAAATCGTTGAACGCAAATGATCGAGATGAGAGAAGACAAAAAATTTGAGGCATACGTGCAATGAAGAACAATATTGAATTAAGAAATTGAAGAAGAAACCAAATCAAAAATACAGAGAGATTTGTGGGAGATTACGGGGGTAGAGTTGGGAGAGTTGAGAAAAAATATAAGTGAAACCTTGAAACGCATAGGGAAAACATACGTGAAATCGTAGAACGCAGTGAGGAAAAAAAAAATTCAGACCAACATCGCCTCAAACAGAATTGCAAGTCTGCGAAAACACGCACCGCAATAGTACTGCTGCCCAAAACAGATCCTAAGTCGAAGAAGACTAACACGCTTAAGGAAATTCTTTAAAAGAAATAAAAATTGTACGCTATACCAACCTTTTTTTTCTTTCTTTCATTCATTTTTAGAGGCAACTTGGCAATTCATATTACAAACTAAATCTGAAATTAATCCTTCATCCAAAACCTTTTCAATGTCTCTGGTCAAGTTGGCCACCTAACTGCTCTTATTAAATCTGAAATTACATGGCTACCCACTTAAATACTTTAAATTTATATCTGAAAAATCAGTGATTTTTGTATCTGTAAATGTATTTATGCCAATAAAATTTGACAAATACATGTCTCATTCTACGCGTGCAGCTAAAAAAAGAACCATAACTTGCTTCATTCGCCTGGCAGACTATGCATCAAAGTGATGCATCATCCATGCTTTAAACTAACATGCATCAATCATCATGACATAGTATTCCAGAACTTCAAATTTATGAATATTTAATTAAAAATTGATTAAAAATTAAATAATAATGATAGGTCAATCAATGGCATTTCTGAACTGTTTGATCTAAGTCGGCTCAAATACTGTCTGGCAAAAGTCAACCGCTCTATTTAATTTATAAGATTATAGATTTGATAATAATAATTGCTATAAATATAAAAAATATTTTAGGTTGTGGGATACGAATGCTCATCTCGAAAGGAAAGAAAAAATGATATAATTTCATATCATTAAAAATAATATCATGATTTAAGATTTATTTATTTTTTATGCAAAATTTAATTTAATTTTTCTAATCTGTTTTTTTTTTTCTTATAAATTTAGCCTCAAGGAAAATTAGATTAGAAATTAGTGGCCAGTTAGGATGTGTTTTGAAATTAGGTTTCCTAATTTGGGAGACAATTTTTTTATCTAAAGGTCTAGTTCTTTTTTCCTTTTTTTTTTTGTACGTTGAGTCTTAATAAAAATTAGGTTAAAAATTAGTCGTTAGTTGGGTAGGGCTGTCAAAAAAGTTCGTTCTTCGCGAACAACTCGTGTTTGGCTCGTTAATTAACTCGTGTTCGGCTCGTTCGTTAAGTAAACGAGTCGAACACGAACAATTTTTTAACGCTCGAATTTTAAACGAGCCGAACACGAAGAACTCTTTGTTCGCTAGTGTTTTGCTCGTTTTAGCTCGAAATAAAAAAAAAAAATTTATATAACTATTTATATAATAATATATTACATATATTATTTATATAATAATATATTATATATATTTATATCTAAATTTAAATCACAATAGCTCATGTGATAATGTGGTTAGTGTCTTCTTTTATATACATTTGTTCCAGGTTCGAATCCCACACTTTATATCTATTTTTTTCAATTTAATTTTAACGAGCCAATTTCGAGCCGAACACGAACATGAATATTTAAATCGAGTCGAACATGAACAAACTGTTCACAAACCCTAAACCCTAAAGTAGAATTCAAGTTGGTTGGTTTAAATGGAGGAATGAGCCGAACACGAGTTTGTGTTCAACATGAACAAACTGTTCACAAACCCTAAACCCTATTAACATCCCCATCTATATCACCAACACAATGAACAACAAACCCGAAATATCTAAATTGTTCACACCTTTTATGAAAGTTTTTTAGGCAAATGGGTTTTGAATCTTCTCACCGAAGAAGCTCTTTGTCCACCTAAATATCTTATCGATCTCAACGGTCTTCATGTTAGCAATCAAGAATACATCATATGGAAGCAAACAGATTGCAATCTCTCTGCTGCTCTCTATACCACCATTTCACACAACATTCTTTCATATGTTCTTCATCTTAACACCACCATTGAAATCTGGATGACATTACTTCGACAACTACAATCCTCAAATCGCTTGGAGGTGATCCAACTCAAAAATGAATTGCATCACATCTCTATGGTTACAAATTCTGTGATTCAATATCTAACGGAGATAAAAAAACTTGTAGATCAAGTTGATGTAACCGGATCGAAGGTTGACACAAAAGATGTCATTTTATATACTCTCAATGGGATACCTTTCACATACAACTCTTTCAAAACAATTATTCTTGTCAATCTGTGCCGATCAAATTGGAGGATCTATACTCTCTACTATGCAGCGAAGAGGGAAATATCAATGTGCAATTTACAAGAGAACAATCAGCCACCCAACTCAACTTGATGGCTACCAAAACCTCTTTCCATCCACGATTTAAGCACAAACAACCTTCCAAACAAACCAAAAGAGCTGAACTTACAACCCCAAACCAAACTTTTGATGCCTCCCCCAAGCCTCGCATCCAGTGTCAATTTTCTGACAAATATGGGCACACCGCCAAAAAGTGTTGGCATCGCACCAATCACACCTACACTCAAACTACTCCTCCAAAGCATTTATAGCAACAAATGATATCTCTACTAAATATTGGATATTGGACACTGACGTGTAAACACACATTGCCAATCATTTTACTCAAGTTTAATATCCTTAGCCATACACAGGTAATGAACAAATCACAGTTTAAAATGGTAAGACAATCCCCATAACTCACACAGGTAACATAATTCTACCTACCCCAAAGTGTAAGCTTCATCTTTCTTGTTTATTACACACTCCAAATGTAGCCTTCAATTTACTATCAGTTCAAAACCTGGCTCGAGAAAATGAGTGCATAGTATCATTTGATGCTTCTGGTTACCAGATTTAGGACAAGAAAACTAACCAAGTTATGGGCGAGATAATGAATGCATAGTATCATTTGCAAAGTATCATTTGATACATTCCTTGCCATTCAATTCAATCGCACCTCCCGAGGTATTCATCTCAACCAAACCCATTACATCTCCAATATCACTCATAATGCAGGAATGGACTACGACTCTCCAAACAACTTCCGCCGACCACACTAAAACACATTTTCATGATCATACTCTCTATCGCTAACTCACAGGAGCACTTCAATATGCCACCATCACAACATCAGGCATCCCCTATGTTGCTAATCAAGCCTGCCAACATGCACAACCAACTCAACAACACTTTCAGCACCATGCATAAAGATCTAAATTTGTATATAAAATTTAACTATTAACACACAATATCACATTATTTTCGCAATCAATTAATAAAGTATTCTTAATATATATACATATATATATATATAT
>NW_018164698.1:460576-480932 GCF_001263595.1 Phalaenopsis equestris | reverse complement strand
TATATATATGTATGTATATATATATATATGTATGTATGTATGTATGTAAGAAATAAAAAACTATATAAAAAAATGATAATAATTATTAAATAACAAGTAAAATACTGACCGGAGAGAGCAATCATGTCTTCCTGAGAGAGTCCGAGGGCACCAAAAATGGCGTTTAGCTCGTCAAGATTATTGCTCGCCTGCGGCAATTTCCCATTCACGCTCGCCGATGTTGAGCTTAGCCCATCCAATCTGCCCAGCTCCACCTCATATAATGGCCCACCAGCCTTTTTAAAAAATAAAAATAAAAAATAGCATGACGGCCCATTAATTGGATTTCTTTTAAATAAATAAAATTAAGTTCCAACTTTCATATATCATTTTTAATATAAAAATTTTCATTTAATACTTGAAAAATATAATTAAAAATCGGATAAATTAATTCACATTTTTTATTCCTCCGCAGTGGCATTGTAAGCATCACCTTAAGACCTCTTCAGCATATGATGGCCATGACAGACTAAATGTATGAAAATAATATTAATTTATGTGATTTAAGCCCATAAATTCTGCTCACAATCCCATTCATTCAAGAAAAAAAGTCCTCAAACGGCTTCAATTTCCTTCATTTAATTGTTCAAATCAATTAAATAATTTTCAAATCCATATGACTTTCTATATACTATTACTTTTGCAATCTATGTTTTCAAACCAAATGGGAGCACCCGGTTCAAAGCTGGTTCTTCTTAGAACGTGTCAAAACTAACAATTGAATCGATGAATCAGTGAATCAACCCTATTTTTTAAAAACCAACTCGTTTTAATAATTATCAATTTGGGTCTTTCGGATAAATTGAGTTTTGACAGTTTTTTTTCAAAAATCTGCTGTTGAACCGTTTTTCCACAGGTCATGACTAGATGCGATGACAGCTTTCTAGCTACAGTCCAACTTTCTTAATAAACTGCAGCTATCTCAAACAAACCTAAGTCTAAGTTTAACAAAGCTTGACTGCCTATTATTTTCCTGAAGTTGCAACCTATTTCCTACTTTATTGTACTATTGTCAAAGTAGGTTCCTTGAATTAAACCATAATCGAAGCCTTTCAAAAAAAAAATTCAAACTTTCCTTCTGAATTACTAAAACAATAATTACTCCCCATCTTAAATTTATTGTAGCATTCAATGTGCTTAATCTCCCATCTTTTGATGTAGGACGGCACGATACATTTTCTATTAGCCGAATTTACAAATATCACCACATGAATTTTACTTATTTTATATGTTATTTAAGTGCAAAAAATACATTACAATAAATGCATAAAAATAATTTATTTTCCCCTTTAAAAAAACTAATATTAGTGATATTTTAGTGCAGCAATTACCAAATAAACAACATCCCTGGTGGCCATGACGAGGATATCCGCACAGGAAACCTTATTCCGGCACTCCGCCACCGCATCCACCGCCTCCTTCGCTCTTCTCACGGTATCGAACCCATCGCCGGCGATCGATAGGTTTTCCGGATGATCCCTCTCCGCCGTATTTTCCGGCGTCGAGGTTATCAGAATAGACCCATCACAACCCTATAATTGCACACAAAGACATCAAATTACATCGAAATTGCAAAGGGGGGATAAATCTAATATTCGATAAGTACCTGGACGAAACAATGATGGGCGAAGAGGCGCAGAGTGCCGGGGATGGTGACGGTGGTTTCCTTGAACTTGGCGGCGACGGCGGAGCGGACGATGGTTTCGACGTTGGGGCAGATGTCCGCATAATAATTCTGTTGAAGAGTTGGTGCGGAGAGGGAGAAGAGGAAGAAGGAGGAGAGGGAGAAGAAGAGAAGAGTGTTTTGATGCGTCGCCATTAATTGTGGTGAGGAGAATTGGAGGTGAAGAGGTGAGTTCTTCAATTTGTTGTGGGGATGAAGGAGGGGGGGAAATGTAATTTCATCTTTCAAGTTTTTTTGAAATAATGTAATAAATGAATAATTAATAAAATTAAATGGATATTTTTTTATATATTTATTGTTTCAAAAAATATATATGAACACAAAAAAATAATGTCGAATTGAATTATATTTGATAAAGATATTTGAGAAATAGAGTAATGAATGGGCTCCAATTGGGAATTATAAATTTGCCGGTTTGGATTTTTTACTTTTGAATTGGTTTTAGTATTTATTAAATAAATAAAAAAATTGAAAATTTGAATAATTCTAGGATTTGAAAATTAAATTAAAAAGAAAGTTTGGCTCATTAAAAATGTCAATGTTTGTGTTCAGTTCATTTATATTTAAATGTGTTCGTGTTTGACCTGTGTCCTTAGAGAGCAGAACACGAGCTTTTCACGAACAGAGAATTGTTTTGACAATTCTAGTCATACTACCATAGGATGTTACGGATTGAGGCGAGATTTACATCTTATAATTTATATTAAAACATCATTTAAAGATAATTTAATATATTTTATTTTATTTTAGTTTTTTTATTAATAATTTTAATTGTTTATGAATTTGTGTAGCCTTGTAGTCAATTAATTTTTTTTTAAAACTTTATCATTAATTTTATACATCATATATTATTTTTTAATATAAATACAATTAAACTGTTGAACGTTGCTGCTAAATTATTATAGGAATAACTTTGTTATATTAAACTTTCAAATATTAAACAAGTTAAGTATATTTACTTTTAAATTTATCCATATAATCAAATAACTTATTTCATTATTGGATATAATTGGTAACATGGTATCTGAATAGGGCTCTAGACGAGCCAAGTTTAAAAGAGCTCAGGCTTAGCTTGCGTTTGACTCGCTCGGAATTGCTCATGCTCAAAATCAACTTGCGTTTGAAATTGGCTTATGAACAGTGTGTTTGTGTTTGTCTCGATTTAAATATTGTTGTTCGTGTTTGACTCGTTAAAATTAATTGAAAAGAATAGTTGTAAGGTGTTGGATTCAAACCTTGAACAAATATATATGGGAAAAAATGTGAAAAGCCACATTGCCACACGAGTTGTTATGATTAAAATTTAGATATAAATGTACAGAATATATTATTATATAAATATTTATATGATTTTTTTTAGCTAAAAACACGAGTTATTCGCGAAGAACCAGCCCTATATCTGAAAGAAGATATAAATTTGGACCATCCAAATAAAATAATTTTAAAAATAATAGGCGAGCTATGTTAGATAATGAGTTATGAATGAAATTATATTATAGAATGAAATAAGCCAAAATATATATATATATATTTCTTCAGAAATATTGACTTGGCGATATGGGATTAAAGAGTGTTATTTAGCGAAGTAGTCGGAAGCTCTAGAGAAATGCCAAGTGGAATAAAAGCATGCGAAGCCAATCAAATTCTCCTACTCAATTATTATGTGTTTCATAAACTAACATCTAAATTTTCATATTTACATGTATAATACTCGAATCTTTAACTTAAATAAAAAATATCATTTTTCTTTACCTTTTTAAGAGTAAAATACCCATTTTTATGCATGAATTTAAGAGCAAGTGTTATAAATGTAAATATAAAAATCTGAGAGACAGATATGTAAATACAATAGAGTTGTGTGATATGTATGTCAATTTCGTTCTTTCTTTCTTTCTTTCTTTTCATTTTTTTTTTCAATATTGCATTATATTAAATATTATTATTGATGTATGCTAGAAAATTCGCGGCAGCAGAGTAATATATTATCGTCTTCGCATGATATAGAGATTCAATACACACACAGGTGAAAGAAACAATCAGTTGAGGTGCCAAAGTTTTTATCTGAAAAACCCAGAAAACGAAAAACCACAAGATCTAGCATAGCTGAAAAAATCTACTATAAACTTAGATTACAAGTACATTCCCGCATCCCATAGATGAGAAAAGATTAAATACTCTCCTGAGTTACAACGTTGACGTGCAGATGAACATGTTGCAAGGAATGGGAAGTGATCCTCGTTTTCTCAAAACGCTCGATTCAAGTATAAATTCGTCAGATTCGACATATATTTGACCTTCCAAACATGCTCATGAAGCTTCCAAATATGGTTTAATGTCTTGGTCGGAGCTTTATTTGGTTCGGATGGAATCAATTCATTGTGTTTTTCTCGTCGAGCACATCAATCTAATCGTAAATTAGCTGAAATCGAAAATCTGGATGACTTTTTATCAATGTTTGAATATTTATTGTTCAAAATGTTACCTCGAGATCCGTACTATGGCACGAGATTCTTGCCGTATGAAGGGATTTGTTGAGGGTGTATCAGTTATCTCCCTATTTTTCAAGCAGTACCAGCTTCGTCTCCGAAAATATTAAGGTTCGGAGAAATTTACATTTTAATGATAAACAAAGTCTACGGCTAGGAATGCAAATATACAAGAATTCAATTTTATATATATATATATATAACAGTAATCAATGTATGATAGTAAGTAGCTACAAACATATAACATTCATAACAATGCAATTAATAAAGAAAAAATATTTCAATCAGAATAAAGATTGAGCAAGTATCATTAACTGCAAATAGTTGAGATGCAAAAGAAAATAGCACCAACCTAGCACCAAGGTGGTATCTGGTGTAATACCTCTCAAGTCGGGGTTCGAATCCTCCTCACGGGACATGAATCTTAAAGAGGTTGGTACTCGAGAATTATTAGACACATTAGGAGTGATTTAAGGCTCGTGCGCGTGTGTGTGTATATATATAGCTGTAATGTTTTCTGTGTTACAAAATCATGTGACATGGGAATTCCAAGGGCCAAGGGAATTCGGCAGGCCAGAGAAGGAAAATTGGACCCGGATGCGAACAACGAGAATATGGAACAATGAACAATGATTTCTATATATATATATATATATATATATATATATTAATATATATATATATATATATATATTAATATAGATTTGGGAGATGGAACGCCGTAAGACAAAAACTGGAAGGCCAAATACCGGAAGACAGAATGATAAAAAAATTTATGACAGATTTATTTATTTATTTATTTCAAAGGTGGAAAGGCATAGGCTAGAAGGCATATGTCCAAATGATAAGAAAATGTATGCTGATTTCAGTTTTTTTTTAATTACTATTTTAATGGATTGCATAAATTTGCAGGCATAAATATTGGTGATTTTTTAGTTTATAAATAGGCAAAGAATATAAGGATAGAGGTGGACTCTGCCTAGCAGATTTAGCAGATGATACAAGATTTCCGTGAAGAAGAAAATCGTCCCCAACAAGTGCAGCAGGTGTTGCGGAACAAAAAAAAAAGTTGTCTTCGTCCTTTATAGCAGATGATCAACGGAGTCTTCTTCCTTGAAGAAGATGCAGAGGAAAGTCATTACAACCTGTGTAGCAGGCGATAAACAGAATCTTCTATCTTGAAAAAGGTGCAGAAGAAAGTCGTCTCCGTACTGCGCAGCAAGTGATCAACGGATCATTTTTCATGTTGTTGTGAAGGTGAAAGTCGTCTCCATCATGCATAGCAGACAAACAACAAAATCTTCTTTTATGTAGCTGTGAAGAATAAAGTTGTCCCCTTCCTGCATAACAGGTGAGCAACTGGATCTTCATTCGCGTTGTTGGGATGAAGAATGTTGTCCCCGTCCCTGCCCAGCAGATGACAATGGATCTTCAAGATTGTTGTTGTTGCGCATTCCGATGGAGATGAATAAATGCTGGAGTTTTTCCACCATGCTTTGAGGGGGAGATTTTCATGCTCCTATGGTGGCAATGTCTCTTGTAGCCTTTGTGTTAGTTCTTGTTGATCTTTATGCCTTTTTAATCATTTGATGAGGCATTTGTAGATGATGATAATGTGTTTCTTTGTACATATTTGAAGTTGATTTTGAGGTTATTGTGGCTTCTCAATCTTGCAAAATTCTACAATTAAAGTTAGCACACACAATTTATATAATAGAGAATCGTGTATCATTGAGGCTCGTGTCTTCTGAGGTTGTGCTCTCGGGGGCTCATGCCTCATATGAGTTTGAAATGAACTGATGCCTTCTAAGGGTTGTAGTTTTCTGAGATTTTTGATGTACATGTGTTTTCTAAAGCTTGTAGCCTTCTGAGGTATTTGATGTACCTGTATCTTCTGAGACTTGTAGCCTTCCAAGGTCTTTGAATAAAGACCCTGTCAACCATTTGTTCGCTTGTAGACTTTCTAGTGAGTACCCTATCCACTACTAGCTTCCATAGAAACTTATCTATTAAGCTTGTCGTCCATGGGCATGGTAGCTTTCCATCGAGTTTTGCCTCTTAAGCTCAACTTCCAGGGGTATTGTTTCATCTCATCGAGTCTTGCCTTTTGCACTCAACTTCTGGGGGCATGGTAGATTCTCATCGAGTTTTGACTCTTGGGCTCTACTTCAAGGGTGTTTGTATCATCTCATTGAGTCTTGTCTCTTAGGCTTGACCTTTAGAAGCATGGTAGCTTCCCATCATGTTTTGTCTCCTGGACTTGACTTCCAGGGATACTTTATCATTCCATCGAGTCTTGCCTCTCAGGCTCAACCTCTAGGGGCATGGTAGCTTCCCATCAAGTTTTTTTTTTTGCCTTGTGGGCTCGATTTCTAAGGATATCACATCATCCCATCGAGTCTTGCCACTTGGGCTTGACTTATAGGGATAAGAATGAAGACTGTGCTTTTTACACAAAAAAACTTTCGTGAGAGAATAAGAAAAATTCATTAAAATGACAGTTTAAGGCAACAAAAAAATTTTGCCAGAATAAAATTAAGAGTTTGTATGCCAATATTCTACTCAAATAACATAATTTAAAGTTATACTTCTTATTCAATAACTCTTAAGATTTTCTTCATGATCTCATCACCTCATTCTTGTAAGTAGTGACCCAAGTGACTTTGATGTATCAGACGTTCAATTTCTTCCTTTAATTTAAAGTATTTTTATGTTGAATGCCCTTTCGCTTGACAAAATTGACAATATTGAGACTGGTTTCCACTATCTGGATTTTTTTTAAGGCCTTAGCCACTTAAGACATCTTCATCGTTGATGGCCATTAAGATGTTGACCAGTGATGTGCATTCTTGTTCTGATCGAGGTTCGTGATTCCTCTGTAGTCTAAACTTTTTTCGTTGTGAGATTTGATCAGTATTCTCGACGTTATTCTTGTGCTTGACCCCCAATCACTCGAATTGTTCCTTGTGTGCACTGATAGCCTCATTTTCAGAGATTTGAGCTTCAATACGATTGACAAGATCAGCAAAAGAGTGAAATTTCTCCGCATTAGCGATGATTAGAAAGGCCATAAGCAAAGCCCTCCAAGAAAGACTCCACTAAATAACTCTGGATCAACTCCCGGAATCTAGCGGGCTCAGTGAAGAATTTGTTGAAGTATTCCTTGAGGGACTCCCCCTCATTTTGGAGAACTCTCGATAAATGGGATGAATCTTTGATGATCCTTCTAGTTGTTATGAATTGCTCTACAAAAAGTTTGACAAGCATCTTGAAGTTGTTGATGGCGCCACCCCCCCGGGAGGGAGTAGAATCATGTGCAAGCTTGACCCTTGAGAGTCGCAAGGAGCATTTGACAAAGAAGCACATCAGAGGCACATTGAATGTACATTATAGTTCGATAATGGTTGATGTGCTCGTAGGGGCCAGTTATCCTCTTATAAGTATCATAGAATTGCATACTTACCTCACATTATGTAAGAAAGAGAAAAACTCAGAAAGAGAAAAACTATGAGGTCTAGCACAGCTAAAGAAATCCATTATAAACTTGGATTACAAGTGTATTCCCTCATCCCACAAGCGGGAAATGGTTAAATACTCTCTCGAATTACAACATCGACGTGCACAGGAACTTGTTGCAGGAATGGACAGTGACAGTAACGATCAGCGGTGGTCGACAGGTGGTGGTCGACGGCGGTTGGTGGTGGTCGACGGCGATCGATTGTGGTCGACGGCGGAAGGAGTGATGTTGGACTCCAGCTCCTTCTCAAAACCTCAAGCTCTTCCCTTTCTCATGAGAGGCGTTAGATTCTATTTATATTCTAAACACAATATTATTAAACAATATTTATATAAACATAAGAATAAGAATTATAGATGTAAGCTTGAACGATCGAAGTTATATCTCAAGCTCTATATGATAGTAAAAACCAAGAAAAACAATCCTAAATTCCACATTTCCAAACGAAACTCACATAAGAAATGAAATAAAACTAAATTTCTTAATATAGTAATTAACGGCTTTAACATTAGCTTAATTATCTTGGCTGATGGGTGAATTAGGGCTTTAAAATTTTGTTATTCTAGCAATTGGTATAAGAGTAGATGATCTTAATGAAATCAAATAGCTCTTTTTGAATGTAACTTTTAGAGGCAATAGACAAGTTAAAGTTAAACCGTGAGTATTAGGAGTTCAAAACTGAAAATATATAATACCTTTCGCATCACAATATGGACTTTCCATCAAATATCACTACTAAAAACATTACATATATCCTCCTACACAATATATTCTTTATGGAAGAATTGCATACTTACCTCACATTTCTTATATATTTACATATTTGGGTCATTTTCATACATAGTACACAATTGTTATGCATTAACGTTAAGATCAAAACTTTAATATCTCATGACAAATAGCTCTAGTGCCACTTTTAAAAAGTAAAATACATGTTCTCCTGCACAGATCCGTTTGGGGCAGCTTATTTGGTGCGGTGGCGTTTTGAAAAAACGCACCTGACGTGTTTGGATAAACTGCGTTTTCACAGCTTATGCGTTTTGAAAACGCTGAAAGTTACGTTTTCACACACTGTGGTGGCAGCTTTCTGGCAGCGGTCTGACATTTCTAAAAAAATAAAAATTTGTAATAGCCACCGAACCTAGTTTATCAGCAGATTATTCAATATGTTATAGCTGCCCCAAACAGACCCTTAAAGCATCAAAATGTTATATATATAAATATAAAAACTTGCGCGTGAGATATATAAATAAATAAGAATTATATGCTACGTACATAAATTTTCATTGCAGTTTTTATACATAAAGTTTAAATTTAACATTCAGAGCATTATATCTGCACATGAAAATTTATACTTCACTATTTTTTTCAGTTTTTTTTTTTTTTTTTTTTTGACATAAAAAATTAGGTATAGAAATTAAAGTTTAGGCGACAGACATTTAAATATATATAAATTATGTGCTATATATATAATTATCCCAATAATTTCTTTTTTTTTTTAATTTCATAAACGATGTTGACACTTTCAAATTTTTTATAAGAAACGCATTTACTTTCTTTTAAGACATGTCTAACATTTACCATGAATTCACGACCTCTTATGTACTCTGTTTTTTTTTTTTTTTTTGGAATTTAATAAATTAAATAAAATATGTATTGCAAATTTTTTATTTTTATTTGGTTTGCAATCAGGATCTTGGAAATTAACCATATATTTTTCCCGAAATTTCTAGTCAACTAAGTGCCCTTATTCAAATGTTATTGTATGTTATTCAGGTGTTATTGTGTTCTACGAATATTACCGGCATTATAATAACAAAATAACACATCAATAACACTTCAATAATAACACTTGAATAACCCGGGAGTAATATTCAATTGTGTTACCGAACAGTTTTTATTTTTTTTTCTGTCACCGGCACATAACGTGATTTCATTGGACTCCAAATAATTCTACGTTTCGTGATGAGAACTTACAGACTAATTTTTCTATGTTCAACACAAACAAATAAATAATTCAGTTATTGCAAGCGTTTTAAATTATAAAACGCATCATCTAATTCTTTAATATAAATTATGAATATAATTAGTGGTCCGGACAATTACATTAAGGCTGCCGCACTTTCTGACATATGACAAAATTATATTTTTGGCCTATTTTTTCAAAAAGCTATGGTTGAAAATTATATCTTACAACATGACCTGAGCCAGGATGGTGACTGCCAGCTTTTTAAAAATAAAATAAATTTATAAAACCAATATAACATCTTGAACATCAGTTTATTTCGCCCCACTTTCACGATCACATCTTCAAACAACTGCAATTACCCTATATATGTGCTTCCCTTAGATCGCATTTAATAATGAAATTATAAACAATTTTATAAGTCAAGGTATATGATCATATATATACAACTTTATAGATAATTTATTGTACGTGAAATGCATGCCACTCTCTCTACGCATTCATGCTTTTTAAAAAAGTATGGGCTTATTTATGCATAAATATGTATTTATCAATATAATATTGTATACTCAAAAAATGATTCGCACGGATCTCAAGATAATTCTGGTATTGACAACCCTCCGCCGACTTTTTCTCTGCCGACTTTTTCCCCAAGCGGAAGACATTTCCCCCAACATAGTACTTTTCCTCCGACGGCCAGCTTGTCCTCCATACAGAGCACTTTTCCCCGAAGACCGACCTGTCCTCTAGACATAGCACTTTTCCCCATAAGGAGGGTCTTTCCACATTACGGAGGACTTTTCCCCCCTGACGATGGACTTTTTTCCTCTGAAGTAGGACTCTTCCCCAAGGAGGAGAATTGTTCCCCTGGACCTCCGACCAACCACCGGAACCTAACGACTCCCTTCGACAAAAAAACCCTAAAATGACAGATCCAACAGTTGATGAGGTATCCTGTAGAATATACCAACACAAGATTAAAATATCTTGTACTGCACTTTTTAAGTAAGGGTAATATTGTAATGTACTTATTGGCCCTCATATCATCTATAAATAAGATGAAAATTTTCATGTAAATTGGCTTTTTTTGGCTCCCCCCACTTATAACCTATATTTCTATGGAATAACATGGGTCCACGAGCCATTTTTGGGGATGGGGATGGGGATGGGGATGGGGAGGGGGGACATACTAAAAAGTGTGGTGAGCGTGAATCATGTCAGCAATAAGAAATCTGATAAACATCTGTGTTTCCTTCTCATCGGATTTTCTGAAGCACTCTGTCTTCATCATCTCCGTTCAACCACGTCGGAATTAAAGCTAGACAATACCATATTTTCTCATACCATCAATATGTGATTTCATCGGATCGGACCCACGATAAGGCGATAGAAGTGTTGGATCGGATTTTTAAAGAAGCCTAGAAGTCATGAACTCTCTAGCCTTGGAATGGAGTGATGTGATGGATTCGAGGGTGATGGAGGTAAAGTATAAATGCGTGCTAGAAAATTTGCGGCCGTAGAGTATGAATTATTGTCTTAACGTTGCAGGAGAATTCAACACACTCAGGAAAAAAAACAACCAGTAATGACATTAGAAGTTTTTACGTGGAAAACCCGTAAAAAAAAAACTATGGATCCTGACCCAGATGCAAAAATCCACTAAAGCCAACCGTACCTCAGTTATCTTCACCAGCCAACCGGCTGACCGGTTGTCTAGCCGACTATCGCCCGAACACCATTTTAATCACCGCTGAAAATTTAGAAGAAGACGATGGAATCTCTCTCTCCCTCTCTCACTAAGAGAACTCTACTTTGTTTCTCTCTGGAAACGATAAACATCTGTGTTTCCTTCTCATCAGATTCTTGAAGCACTCTGTCTTCATCATCTTCGTTCAACCACGTCGGAATTAAAGCTAGATAATACCATATTTTCTCATACCATCAATATGTGATTTCATCGGATCAGACCCACGATAAGGCAACAAAAGTGTTGGATCGAATTTTTAAAGAAGCCTGGAAGATCTTGAACTCTCTAGCCTCGGAATGGAGTGATGTGACGGATTCGAGGGTGATGGAGGTAGGGTATGAATGCGTGCTAGGAAATTTGCAGCGGTATAGTATGAATTATTGTCTTAGCGTTGCAGGAGAATTCAACACACTCAGGAAAAAGAAAACAAATAGTAATGACATTAGAGGTTTTTATGTGGAAAACTCGTAAAGAGAAAAAACTATGGAACCTGACCCAAATGTAAAAATCCAGTATATATTAATGATTACAGAAACCCCTCGTCTCACAGACGGGAAAAAGTTACTAAGTTTTTCAAGTTACAATGTCGATTGATGGCTTTCGGTCGGTGGTAGTCAACGATGATTAGTGGTGATCGACGGAAGTGGCCGGTGTCGACGACGGTCTGAGTTGGTCCACGGCGGTTCGCGTTGGTCGACCGCTGTCGACATTGGTTGACGGCAGCCGGCGACAATCGAAGAAGAAAGAAGTGGTATTGTACTTCAATTCCTTCTCAAAGTTTTAAGTTATCGACGGAAGTGCACGATGGGTGGGGCTCTATTTATAGTGTTATGGATTCAATGAATGCAGGAATATGAATCACTTTGATTGGATGGTCCAGAGGGCTTCGAGTAGACGACGTTTGATAGACATTTGAGTGCCTGAACAATGTCAGAATTGAGCAATCCTGAGCTCGTTGGATTCGTCTTGTGAAGAAGCTCGATTTGATTATAGGCTTGCTAGATTCGACATTCTTTTAACCTTCTAAATATGTCCTGAAAATTTTTAAGAGTGGTTTAATGACTTGATTTGACTCGGATTGGACTAAATTTGGTAACATTGGGTTCTTGTCGAGCCGGTTAGTTTGATTGTAAGTTTGTTGAAATCGAGTTATGGATGAGTTTTTAAAGAGGATTGAATATTTTTTGCTCAAAAAATCACCTCCAAAACTATAACACGCCTCAAGATTCGTTTTGGTGATGGAGATTTGTTGGAGATGTACCAGGGACGTTGACTTGAGATTAATTGGTTAGCGGAAAGGAAAAGTGAAGGGGAATGGGGGAGAAAGGTTTTGGTTAGGATTTATGGGGAAGGGGTGTATGTGTTCTTCGATCGGGTGGATGAGATCCGGACATTTGAGTTCATATCACGGCATGGATAGGGTCCTCGATTGCTTGGGAGATTCAACAAAGGCCGCCTTGAGGACATCATTCATGCCAGGGCCACCCGGCTTGAACAAAGGATGGATCTGCTGTCCAACCTGCTGTTGCAAACAAACAAAACAAGTGGAAGCAATGGTCGACGGGAAATATACAGTCTAAAGGGAAAGCCGAGCCATACGTGTGTGCTCGCCGCCGATGGTGACGCCTAACCACCACCACTCGCTTCTGCAACAAGAAGGAATCCAGGGCACTATGGCCCACTGCAGGAGAGCACCTGATTCCCAAGAAGAATTTATAATTACAGGGGTGTCACCCTTCACAAATGCGGCCGATGGGAAGCTAGAATGGGTTAGTTTTTAGGGAAGAAGCATGTGTATTTGTGCCTCTTAAACAGAGAAGTAAATTAATGCAAGATGAGGAAATGGAAATCAAAGAAAATAAGAAAGAAGGGTACACTGGGACAAGAATCTTTAGTTCCCTTGCTTTTCGGAAAAACGGCGACAGAGAACAACAAAATCTGGGTGGGTTGGAGCCAACACGATCCATTGGAAGAACCGAACGGATGCAATACATAACACAATTTTTATGTATTTTTATATTTCCATACATGCCAATCAGCTCATATATCTATATGTCCTATATGTTCACATGCATACCGCTCAATTCTTTTGTATACCTCTAGCAGCAGGTCATCCTCCAACCGACCATTGCGCCGGTTGCTCCGGCCGACCACCTCAATGCTCTGGCCGGCCACCTAAAGAATAGAAGATTTACAATATATATATATATATATATATATATATAAATACTTTGAAATATACCCCTACCTCTCACCATCAACTACATTATGTTTTATTTATATGTGAGAAGTCAAGTCAAAACTCAAGAGTTTCATAAATGTCGTGGCTACTCAACACTTAGGGAACTTGAGCCCAAGAAGTATAACCGACAATGATGTCATAGACGTCTGATTGGGACCCCAAGGGGCTAATCATGACACTTTCCTTACAATGAGTTCAAGTCTTGTAGCTCATATTGGATGAACGCTCAGAGACGATTCCCCACTCGGCAAGCTCCGCTAGGGTTGCAAAAAAAAAAAAATTCTAACATACAACAGCGACAAGTTCCACGAGGGGTGCAAAAAAATCTAACACCCAACAGCGACAATCTTCGCTAGGGGTGCAAAAAAATAATCAAACACCCGGCAGCAACAAGCTTCACGAAGGGTGACAAAAAGCGACAAGCTCTGAGATGGGTGCAACAAAAAAAAAATCTTACACCCAGCAAGAACAAGCTCTGGAGACGTACAAAAAAAATTAAACAGCCAACAACGACAAGCTCCGCAAGAGGTGCAAAAGAAAATATTACACCCGGCAGTAGCAAGCTCAGCGAGGGGTGCAACGCTCTAGAACTCCACCCCAGGGCAAACAGCTCCAGAAATCCACTCCGAGGCAAATGGCGCTAGGACTCCCCTCCAGAGATGGCAATTCTAGAACTCTTCCTCAAGTCAGGCAAATGAACAAAGAACTCTGACGGTCGACCTTTTTCTCCGATCCGCCACCGGAGTCTGACGACTCCCTAGATAGAAAAAACTCAAAAATGACAAATCAGTAAATAACAATAAAGCTACCAGAATCGAGCACAAAAAGCACCTAGCATGGAGTATCGATAGCAAATTATTTGTTCAAGATTTGTTTGATTTACAAATTTTATTTTCCTGATTGCATATGTCGCTATCAAAGAGCATGAAAATTAAGAAACTTAACATGTATACACAAGAATGATTTACACGGCTTGAGGCAATCTACAGTCTACTCCCGTCGAATTAACTACCCTCCACCGACTTTTTCCACAAGCGGAGGGCTTTTCCCCTAACGAAGTACTTTTCCTCTAAACGGAGGACTTTTCCCTTGACGGAGGACTTTTTACTCCAACGGAGGACTCTTCCCCCACTCGAAGAACTATTCCCTCAAACAGAGAACCATTCCCCTGGAAGGAGGACTTTTTCCTTCGACTAGCCATTGGAACCTGAAGACTCTCCTCGACAGAAAAACCCTAAAATGACTGATCCAGCGGTTGGTGAGTTATCCAATATAATACACCAACACAAAAGATTAAATTATCACGCATTACCATTTTTAAACAAGGATAATATTGTAATTTACTTTTTGGTCCTACTATCATCTATAAATAGGATGTCACTTTTCATGTAAAAGGTCTTCTTTGGCTCCCCCTCTTGTAAACTCTGATTTTCCAGAATAAAACGGGTCCGCGAGCCCGAGAACACCCCGATTTGCTTTTCCAGAATAACACAGGTCCGCGAACCCGAGAACACCCCGATTTGCTCGTCGCGGGCAGTCAGTGCAAATTGGTGAATAATTTGTTTGTGCTCCCAATAAAGCAGGTCTCCTATTTCTCATAAGCGGGTTTGATAATGATTATATATATAATATTTATCTGAACTCGATCAATGTATTTTAATCCATTGAAACTTCCAATTAGTGCCTCAACACAATTTTGAATGTTTCAATGTGTTATTGATAATCAGAATTTGTACAATTTAATCCCAATTTCTTTTCTCAGAAGAAGAATTTATGCTTCTTTTAAATAAACAAACAGAAAAATCAAATAGAATTGCTGCTAATTTATTGAAATTAGTCAGTGATAAGCAAAATTCTGCAATACTACAGGAGTTATACAGGATGTACAGCCTTACCAAGCTCACTTCTTAATTATGCAGCAGAGATTGCTCGGTAGCCCTCCTTCTCAAGCCGTTTTGCAAGGGAACTGTCGCCAGTTCTCACAATTGCACCGGCCTCCTGCACACATTTTAAAGTAATCCAACTTCGTAAATTAACAAATAGACGTGCAGTGCACTTGGCTTATTTCTCAGAATAATATAAATTATAAATAATATGTGAGAAAAAGGTTTGTGAAATTTGACTGTATAACCGTCGTAGCATACCTAACACCTAAACTTTCAGCAATAACAAATATAAGTGCAGTTGGCTTATATAGCCTTCTCAGAATAATGAAAATTATTAATAAATATGTGTGAAAACGTTTGGGAAATTTGACTGTATAACTTTCATAATAGGCTTAGTTGTGCAAATATGCCTTCTCTTATTTACATACCAACCACACAATTCTTTATGTATATACATCTCTAACACCTAAACTTTCATATATATATATATAGCACTTTGGTGTTATAAAATAGATATAATATACATACATATAGACATAGATATATAGATATGTAGATATATGTATATATATATTTATGTAGGTATGTATGTGTGTGTGTAGCTATTTATTTATAACATTTTGGTGTGATCGACCAATGCATGAAAATATGTACTTCACTTTTTAAAAGTAAATGATATTGAGATTTTTTATGTGGTATTCAAAATTTGAGTGCTAAGGATGTAAATATTAAATTTCTGGCATTAAATAAGTAAATACATGGAGCATTATGTGGTATGCCTATAAATGCCTGCCTTTTTTTTTTAGGGTCATTTGCATACCACCTAATTTTTATGTATATACATATCTCGCACCTAAACTATACTTTTTACATTTATGACACTCAAATCTTTCATATCACATCAAAAATAACATTTTTTTACTTTAAAAAAAAAAATTTGAAATACATGTTTTCATGCATGAATGTATAAATTGAAATTTAGCGTTAGATATGTAAATACATAGGAATTAAATGGATGCATTTTAAATAATCCTTTTCTCTCACAGCAAATATACTCCAAAATACTTTTTCGACCCTGTTCATAATTGGAATAGAGCAACGCAATTTTATTGATATGAGGGGTATTTAAACCCAACTATAATAGGCATAACAAAAGAAAGAAACAAAGACGGAATAAAATAGCTAGAAAAAAAATAAAATAGAATAAAACAAAATAGGAAATTCATAAATAGAAAACAAAAACAAATAATAAGTAATAACGACTTATAATCCAATACTCCCCCACATGTTGAAGCATAGAGTCATGTTCAACTTGGACTTAAAGTCATCGAACAAAGGGCGAGACAGATTTTTGGTGAGAATGTCTGCTAATTAACTACTGGAGGGCACATATGGAACATAAATCTCCCCAGACTTAATCTTTTCTTTAATGAAGTGTTTGTCGATCTCCACATATTTGGTCTGATCATGTTGGACAGGGTTATGAAGAATGTTGATTGCGGTCTTATTATCACAGAATAGTTGCAGTGGGACGGATGTTGGCATACGGAGTTCGCAGAGCATAATGTGCAGTCAAAGAGCTTCATAAATTCCTAAGGATATGAATCTGAATTCAGTTGCAGCACTACTTTGGGCAACCAAAGGTTGTTTATCGCTAATCCACGTGACAAGATTGTCTCATACAAATGAACAATAACCAGAAGTGGAACGACGATCATGAACTGATTCAGCCCAATAGGCAACTGCATACACAACAATAGACAGTGGTGTGACGAGAGAAAAACAAATCTCAGTCTGATATACCTTTTAAGTAGTGGAGAATCCAGTGAACAGTTTGGAGGAGGTGCTTGTAGGGGTCATGCATGAATTGACTAACTATTCTAATAGCGTGACATATGTTGGGGCGAGTATGAGCAAGGTAGACGAGTTTTTCCATAATAGGTTGATAATGAGTCGTGTTAACAGACACAACATTAAGAATGTCAGATAATTATTTATTAGGATCCATGGGAACAATAACAGCTTTGCATAAAAGAAGGTTGTTCTCTGGTAAGAGATCAATCACATATTTGCACTGAAACAAACAAATTCCCCAAGAGGACCGAGTCATTTCCACGCCTAAGAAGTAAAGTAGAGATCCCAAGTTCTTTATCTCGAAAGATGAAGAAAGAATGTTTTTTAAGGACTCCAATGTTGGGAGATTGTTACTTGAAAGAATAATATCGTCAACATAAACAATAAGAAAGCTATCTGACCGCTGGAGAAATGTCGGAAGAAGAGGGTGAAATCTGATTGAGCATGAGTAAAGCCATGGCCCAAGACAAACTTTGTGAACTTGTCGAACCAACCACTTGGGGACTGTTTTAGCCCATAAAGGGACTTTCGTAGCCTGCACACCCATCCTCTAGAGGCATTAGAATTAAACCCTGAAGGGAGAGACATGTACAACTCTTCTGTCAGCTCTCCGTTCAAGAATGCATTCTTGACAGCTAGTTAGAATACTGGTCAATCCAGATTTACTATAAGTGACAACAGAAATCAAATAGTGTTCAACTTAGCCACTGTAGGAAAGGTCTCCTCATAGTCAACTCCGTAAATCTGTGTATCATTTGACGACCAATCTTGACTTGTTGTGTTCAAAGAACCCGTCAGCGTTAAACTTGGTGTTGAAATTTATCAGCACTCTATAACATTTCCAGCCTGAGGAAGGTCCACGACGTCCCACGTATAGTTCCGCTAAATGGCGTTCATCTATTTCATTACTGTTGTTTTTTAGGCTGGTACAACAAGAGGGATCTCAATATTAGCAGGGGTCTGATGGTTCATCAGGGAAGTAGCAAATGGTCAGAAGGTCAGCAATAAACGGTGGAAAGAGACATCTTTTGTCATATAATAGAGGGAACATGTATGATTGCAAACCTTACTCGAAAAACTCACCTCCTCATTCAGAGGAGGGGTGGTCCTGAGGATGTCGTCTGGAGTGGAGTCAAGGTCCTGTAAGGAGGTAGCAGGCTCCAGAGTAGGAGAATTAGGATAGTTGTGCCAAGTGTAGACACTGACAGTGGGAGGAAGAGATGATGCACTCAATGTGACAGGGGACTCCTCAGTGGTAGGAACAAAAGGAGGATCATCCATAAGAGTAGGAAACTGGACAATGTCGAGGAACTCAAGCTCCCCTTCACTAGAGATCAAGCTAGAAAAATAGGGAACATTTTCAAATAAGGAGACATCATCACTCATATAAATTTTGTTTGTGGTCGGATCAAAGCACTGATACCTTTTTTGAGTTGCAGAGTGCCCAAGAAAGATGCACTTTATGAATCTAGGATCAAGTTTACTCCGAATAGAGGCAGTGTTTCAAACAAAGGCAGTGCGCCAAAAAACCTTGGGATCTAATGTGGAGAAGACCCTGATTGGAAGGGAAGCAAGACATGAGGACGGCTAAGGGGGTTCGAAATTTGTGAATTTTAGAGAGAACTCTATTTATGAGATAGGTGGCAGTTAGAACCTTCCAAAAATGTCTCGAGACATTGGATTGAAACGTAATAAAGCAAGCAATGTCGACGACGTGACCGTTTTAGCAAGTTGCTGATTGTGAGGTGAGAACCTCAACATGATTTTAAAAATTGTTCAACTAACATGCCACAAAATAAATTTTGATCTTAAACGCACGAAAATACTTTGAGGCTCATGCATTCTTTAGGATTACAAGGAACGAACACCAAAGAGAGAATTCTTCATGCTAGTGCAAAATTAAAGAGTAGAATGGGAGCAGGATTATGCAAATCAGGGGTCAGGTTGTCTTCAAATCGAGCACAAGAGACCAAAATCAAGACTGAAAGCAGGAGTCAGAGCATCAAGAGTCATTGGCAAGTTTTTTTTCGTGACTTTCTAAAGGCCAAGGCCAAGGGTAAAACATTATCTCCAATATATTCATAAGGCAACACCAAACAAAGGTATTGATTTAAAATGATAAACGGATTTATGCTCTGACGCTAAAGCTATCATGTTTAACCCATTTTTAAGTTTGTGCCCACTGCCAACTAAATTAGGAATTCTACAAGATTGGACTGATTGTCTCAAAATTGACTCCAATTCAATTGACAATTTTTAAAGTGCAGTTTTGACTATACTTAATTTTTTGTTTTTTTTTTTAATTTACCCTTCGAGATTTAAGCTTTGTCTCGTTAAGGCAAAAAGCCTCAGTTTTCAGTTTCTGTCTTTTTAAACCTTACATCTTGGAACTCATCAATGCTCTGTTGACCTCATTTTTGTGAGGTCTATTCTTCTCCTCCTTAGAGCCTAGGTTCTAGCTCTAGAAATTCCTATGGACCATCTTAGAAAACTAGAATTGAGACTCACCTTTCTAGAAATTTCAGCCAATTCCTATTTTCCTTTGATGTCTAGCATCTTTGGCACAAGACCATCGTCTTATGAACGAGCGGTTATGGGTTATTTTGCGAAGATTCAAGGAAAATGTTCTAAATAGGACTTCAAGCCTTAGGAAAACATTTGTCACGACTTTTTCGTCACGTACACACACAAAGTACACGAAGTTCACGAAATTGCGCGAAATCGGACTTCAATTAAGCCCAAAGAACGGGTGAAAATGCGAACTTCTCCGGATGACCTGCGACGACAAATGGGACTGCGCCAACGCGTCCGGGATACCCATTTTGGTAGGGACGGACACCCATATTGCCATACTTTCGACACGAGAAAATTGGCACGCAAATCGGTGAATTCGTCAAAATGACCTCCGACGACAAATTGGACTGCGTCAACGCGT
>NW_018164698.1:430513-455320 GCF_001263595.1 Phalaenopsis equestris | reverse complement strand
CATTCCCATTTGATTTTCCCATGTCCAATTGTGAAAACCTAAACTTTGAAATCTTGAAAACAAAACCACCTGATCTTAATCGAGAGTTATCTTAAGTGATTTCGATCATTTAAGATGTAATTAACTATAGGGGCTTGCCTCTATAGGGAACCAGGAACCCAGATAAAATAAACCCTATCTAATTTTTATGTTAGATAGGGGAACTTGTTGGCCTTTTTATAAAAATATTTCGCAGACCAAACGGATGTCACAAATTGTTTAGTCTAGACGATTAAATCCCTATTACAAAGTAATATATTTATTCTTCGGGATAAGTGTATTGCTTGTAGTATTGTGTTAAATCATCTAAGCTATTTAAAATGTGAGACTCGTTTGGTCTCACTTATTTTAAAATTTAAAAACGTTACTTCTTTAAAAAGGTTATATTTATATTTAAATTATTTTCAAAATCACAAAATCATCACCGTTTCCAAACTACGAAAGTGAAGTTGAACAATAAAACAGCCGACATGCTCTTAAGTGGCTTAAAGCCTCAAATTGCGCAAGACCCGATCTTGCCAAATCAACACAGTAAGCCCTTAGTATTAAACTGTTAAATTGCCCAAATGTTCAAAGAATCATCATTCACCAAAGCTACACTCCCAAATAAGCAGATCACTAATCCTAAGTACTCAATGAATTACTAGCTTTCTCGCTAAAGAGCTTCTCAAGAGTACTCTCCCAAATAAGCAGATCACTAATCCTAAGTACTCATCATTCCTATCTAGCAATCAAGTACAACTCAAACTCAAACACAACATATCTAGCTATACTAACTCAAAGTAATATATTTCTTATATGACAAAAACATGTAAACAATTTTGTAATGCCTTCTATCACGCAATCTTATACTTAGAAACTTTCTCACTAATCTCTCTCATAATGTCCCATAGATTCACCTCTAGGTCTATGTTTTTCTCCAATAAGCATATATGTAATTAGGTTTGATTAGCCCTTTCTAATATGAAGGGTTTTGATAGAGTATTCTATAATTTACTCCAATCAAGGGGAACTATTGAAACTGAATCATTGCTCTATTCCTTTCAACTCATCGGGTACGATTTCTATATCTAATAAAGACTTGGTATCTTTCCACGAATAATATCGAGTCTAACATCCTCTTAGGTGTGGTGATGATGAAAATGTCAAAGATAGAGCACCATGTCACATAGCATCCAAATGATAAGCAAAGGGCCTTGCATGATGAGCGACCAATGAATATTCCGTCTCCAAAATAATATAAAATATGGAGGATACTCTCACACCCATGATCCATGATATTTTTGAATTCTTTCGAGTCATTCATGTCAACCACACCCCATAAGAGCATGAATCAGTCGTCTTTCCAAGAAGTTGACACTGTCTTAATTCCAAAGCTACTTGTCACACCGCGCCATCTAAGTGGAGTTAGTGATATCCCTTCAAATATGAGAGAGGATTCTAGAGAAAATCAAAAAGAAGAAGATCAACCAACGAGACTCTAGAAGGTTCCATCATATTCCAGATAACATTGAAGTAGAGAAGCTTCAAGAGAAACTCCAAGCATGGAAGAATATTCTAATGTAATTTAGAATATTCTCTAGTATTTCAACATATCTATGGCAATTACATTTCTTGCAGGAGGTTGGGCTTTTACTGCCCTAAGAAACTTGTTGCAATCCTAGGCATACAACTAAATGCAACAAAATCCATCGAAGAGGAAGTGTTACCGCCTCAAACAATGACATAATAAGAGACCTTCTACAAAATGCCCGTTTAAAAAATGGAAATGACAGCTTGAATGCATTGTTGGAGAATTGAGCCAAATTATTTAAATCGCAATCAAGGTTGCTCAAATATTGTTCGATCGAGAAATGAACCATGCCAGTGCGTCCAAAACATCAAAATTACAAAGAAAGAACGCCCATATTGTCCAAATCCCCAAGTACAAGTGGACGATGCGCAATTTGAGGCATAATGAATGATGAACTTCTACAAGAGAAGACATTAAACAGCAAGCCTTTATCAATTAAGTGGGGTTGGCTACATGAATCCTTTATCTATAAGGCAAAATATATTAAGAATTAAATTTAATATATATATATATATATATATATATTCCCAACACCAGATCCCGCCAATTCTTTGCCTTCCTACGCCCAGCACTGCCTTCGTACATTTAGTACTGCAGAAAATGTTGCGTCTTTTTCCCATCGGCCTTTTTTTTTAAATAGGGTGAGCGCACAAACTGGTACTTTGTGATTCTTTATTTTATTTCCAACTAATATTTTATACACTCGAGCACTTCTCGCATCTAGTATAATTAAAAAAAAAAATCAAGCCTAATCAACCTATCCAGCTTCACATTACCTCATTCCATCCACGAGGAAAAATAAAAGGAAAAAACTCACTTCCATTTCTCTCTCTCTCGCTACCCATTTCATCTTGGCCTCCCTCTTCATTTTAGAACATTCATACTTCCCAAAACTCGTCTCAAGCCACAGTTGACGCTGCTCCCTCCTCACACAAACCGCTCTAACCCTTAGCGGCCTCTTTCTTTTCTCCATATGCTCGACTAGCCAGCCAACAAGCCCTCCATGAGCTGCTCCTCTTGCACAGGTCCAGCTCCAGCTCCAGCTCTCTCTCCATCCTTGCACAACACCCCCCACCCAAGCTCCCTTCTCTGAACACCTCAGTCAGCTCTCCTTTACAGGCCTCACACACTTATCCCCTCTTCGCATTTCATTTTCCCCTCATCGATCCCAACTCTCTCCCATATCAAGGCAGGTGAACCCAACTTTCCTGACCGAAAACTCTACCCCATTTGCAGCCTCTCTATTTGTTCCAACATAATTCGCACCCACACCTGCTTGAATGCAAGCAAATCGAACACCCCTTTCTCCGTTTCTCGCCCATTGAAGACATCGCCACCCATCATTCCTTCCTCACTGTAGCCTCCCCCACCTACAACTACCTGATGTAGGCAATCTTATCCAAACACGCAGCACCCCTCGATCTTTTGCTTGTAAACTTGTACCCCAATCGCAAGTCGTCCTTCAGACGAATCTTAGCACAGCATATCCTCTAGCCGCCACCTCATCCCACTACTCTCTATCTCTATCACTCTTCAAAATCTCTCCACCCCTCACTTTCTATTTCTAAATCATCCAATCAAAATAAAAAATTTAGCTTAATCTTGCCAATTCATCCTCAGCATTATCGCTACCTCGTGCAAGGGCAGTCGAACAGCCGAATTAAGTACCTGAATGCTCTTTATTGGTGCTGCAGAAAAATTCTATTATACTAGTGTGTTCTTTTGCAAGAGAAACCCCCATTCACGGTTATTGGTTACCATCATATGAATAAATTATAAACAAGTAGTTAGCAATCATGCATGAGGACATGAGAAAAAAAAATCTTATATTTTCATAAAAATATTGTCTCTCGGACTCGCTTATAAATTATCATTAAAAATATGCATTCTCTCTCTAAATCTTCTTTATAACTCGAGTTAAATTGCTTTTCTCCAAAAGGGTTCAATTGAGGCATTCATGGCCGATCCGAACAAGGCAAATCACTGAGACTTAATCTTCTTTCTCTTCCCATCTAATCTCTAGGCTCGATCCATGATTTTAATAGTCCTCACATCTTATTATTGAAGACAATAGACAAAACACGTGGTAGTGATTGATTTAATTATGCATCGGTGTTTCATTTGGCATTGAAATCAATATCATGATAACCTCAAAAAATCGGTAAAATGTTATATTATAGGAAGTAAAAATAAGTTCCAAGCAAAACAAAAGATGGCAATCACAGACATTCCCTTCAAAATCATGTGAAAATCATTATTTTAAGACTTGTGTAGCTCTTACCATTATATGAACATAATTGGGCTTGATGTAATCCAACAAGCGCTGATAATGGGTTATCATCAAAATAGAGTTATGGGGTGTTAACAATCCATTGATTGCCTTTGCTACATCTTGAAGTGCATCAACATCTAAACCAGAATCAATTTCATCTAGAATAGCCAACTCAGCCTCTAGAACCTGAAATTATATATGGATGTCATACATAGCACAAAAATTAAAAAGTAAAACTCGAAGTATAATGCAAAAAAAAACATTTAAATATGTTAGAAGAAATGCATTGCATGGAGCACATTAGAGCATTTAAATTTTGATATTTAAATAAACTTAGCCTACTAAAATATATTTATCTATAAAAAAATGTTTGATGATTGAATAAAATAGTAGGCGGTGTAAAGATATATTTAAGTAATTGCCTGCATGATTCTATGTAATAATGATACTTGAAGCCTAAAAAAATATGATTTAAAAGCCCATAACCTTAGATGCAAGTATGTCTAACGCTATGTATATGTCCAAGTATTATGCATCAAAGATCCATCACAAACTCTGGCAAATAATTAATAATAATAGACTTTTGAATGTATGTGTATTTATTAAAGTCAGGATAAAATATTTCGTATAGTTTGAATTTTATATGATGAACCTAAGGCATTCTATACATTATTGTTCAAGTAAATGGGTGTCAAATTAAGTGGGGAGTCACTTTCATATGTTGAAGTCATCAATATGTCGTAAGGTGCAAGAACTAAAGCGGAGATAAATAAAGATTAGTCACCAGTAAAAATTGACCAAGTCTAGATCTTATTTGTCTCATAATTTGGAGAGAGCAACGTGAAACCAACATGAGTCAACTCCAATATTGGGGAACGGCTAAAGAGAGAGCCAAATGAATGCAATTCAACACAAAGCGCAACATCAGCACTGCCCCAAAAAGTCAAAAACAAGAGGTTGGCCACTCTCTCCTCCACAAATGCACCAACCACCACCTACGAGCATAAAACTACCTACATTTTGGGAATTTGAATATTCAACTGAACTTTTAATGTAGATTGGGAATGAAAATTTAGAAGATTGACATCAACTTCTTCCCTCCTTTTGACTTGGTGGCTGAAAGGTCTTCTCTTTCATGAGGGTTTATTTATGCAATCGTTTTCTTCTATACTTTTCAAATAAAAATACTACTCCACCTCCTTTACATCTCTTGTACCATTCCATGAAATAATCTAGCCATTTTCTATGAAATAAAAAAGAAAGAAAACTCCATGAAATTAAAAAGGAGGAAAACTCCATCAACGCCCCAACCTACTAAACTAGGTCTTGTATGACCTAGTTCTGACTTTACTCTAATTCACCACTCTAAACTCTTTGGAAAAATACCCACAAACACCAAAACTCAACTGAAAACAACCTTATAACATTTCCAAGACTTAACAAGGTCAGGAGATCCACCATTTTGCAAACCCTCATTTTCTAAATGCACAATCAATTTCTTGACAAAAGGAGAAGTTTTCTTGTTTGGTTTCCTAGCCTCTCCAGCACAACTCCTAAACTACAGCATATTCAACCCTAAGGTTCCTAAGAAAATATTAAACAGCTCCTACACCAAAGAAAATCCATTGGAATACTCAAATCCAAGGTCATTTTCGCTATGATGAAAAGAGAATAGATAAAGAATTCATATGAGAATTCCTGGGAGAAAATAATAAAAAGTAATCAAGCTAAGAAAAAAAATACCCTAGTTTGTACAAATGAATAAAGAGAAGGATACCACTAGACAGCATGGACGTAAGCAGCAAAGCAAAATAAAAGAAAGAAAAGAATGAGTTCTTCTAAATTGTGAGGGTGGAGTTTAGTTTGCAAGTAATCTTAGGGTTGAGGTTCTAATCAATAGTCTAGATGCAAAAAAAAAATTCACAAACAGAAGCTAATACATGAGCTGAATCCAAATGTCATTCTCAAGTTTTTATTTTATTTTATTTTATTACACATTTGATGTTGGTAATAGCTCATTTTAATTTCTGGGCGACGTCTCAATCCGTGATTCCAACACCTTTTCGATAGTGCTAAAGCTCTCAACCAGCCTAAAGACGAGTAGCACCGAGTCCCTACAATTTTTCTATAGTTTCAGTCAATGGAGCAATACAAAATGCCCTTTTTTATCCCAAGTACCCATAGTGATGCTAGTTTCCAAATCTGGAAAATACCATCGTACCACATATAGCCACTGTAAACTGAAATCCGTCGCCTTAAAACAATTTACAACTTCATAGTTTCATTAGATAAACTACAGGACATTATATGTATAATTCATAGGAAATGAGTTTATATGGTGATTAACGTTACTACCCTTGCAAAATTTCTGTATTCCTTCTCTGATAAGCCTAAACTGAGCCAGATGGTATTCAATAATAACTTTAATAAACATTGAAAGCTGTTACACATTACATATTTACATCAGTTTTGAGACAAGACTAATGACAACGCACAAAAATGTTTTTTAAGCTTTGATTGATCCAAATTGCAATATTTTTCTGCAGTACCAACGTATGGCAAAAACAGGACAAAATGTATTATCTAAAATAATGTGCACTGAGCTGAAACAAAGATCTTTTTTTTTTCTTTTAAGCAAAAGGTGATTTTAACTGAGCTGTAGCATGTATTCTATAATATATATTATGCACGTTAAGATAAATAGGAATTGAATCTGTGAACAAGAGCAAATTTCTAAAAATTCATACCGCAAGCTGCAAGATTTCATTACGTTTTTTTTCACCACCACTAAAACCTTCATTGACATTCCGGTCTAGAAACTTTGGATTCATGTTCACAGCAGCAAGTTTGGGGGACAAAAAACCAAAAAACTGTATAGAATGAAGATAGAAATATCAATGAGTCAATCGATAACATAAAACTGGAAAAAGTTACTCTTCAAATTATAATAGGAATGAGAATTCAAACCACAAAAGCACAATTGTGTTTATAGTGAATAAAGAACATATAAAACAGACTAATAAAGAAGTTCAATGTCCAAAAATAACAATCATCAACAACATTGGTATAAGGATAGAAAGGATTGTTTTCTGCCAAATCTAGTAAAAGCTTGGATGTTTGTAATATTATCCCAAATAAAGCTGCCAAGAATTTTATGTTTTTGAGAAACAAGCTAACAAAGAATTATGATTTCCATATTAGATGACAATGGAAACACAGTATGGATTAAGAATTAAAATTTAAAAAAATATGGGTACCTCAATGGGAGAAAGTGCAGGTTCCCCACGCTTCTCTCTACGAGCATTACATGCCATAAGCAAGAAGTCCATGTTGCTCACACCTGGTATCTCCACAGGAGTCTGAAAACTCATGAAAAGCCCTGCATGAGATCTAGTTTCAGGCTCCATTTTTAGTAAATCCTCGCCTTTGAATGAAACAGTGCCTCCAGTTACTTCATAATCTGGATGGCCAACAAGAACCTGTAAAAGCAAGGCCAGATAAAATAAATAAATTAAGATTCTGCCAAGAGGATCGAATCGGCATTGCTCTTAGAATGGAAAATATTAAAGCATCCAAATAACATAAAGTAAAATTGAGAAAGCAACAAAAAAGGATGCAATTGAATTTGGCATATTACCATCATGAAAAACAAAAGTTTTCATGCCCTTAAAATAGAATTAAAATAGAAATGGTGTCCCTCCTGGGAAGCAAGCTAAAGCTACTCTTAAATATGAACAAAATGTATCATGCTCGAGGTTACCACAGTGACTTTTTTTTAACAAAAGCATCAAGTTCTTTCAGAATCAGCTGACTCTGAGTTTATGATTCAGATCAGTTGATGTATCTACTAGTCTACAGCATGTTTTTCATGTCTCCCTCACTAAGTCAATCATATATTTTTTATATGAAATGAAAATTCCTTCCTTTGAGTAAGCAATTTCAATTCTTATGAAGTATTTCAGTTTCCCAAGATTTTCATTTTAAATTCCTTAGCTAACTTCGCTTTGAGTACCTCCATCTCTTTATGATCATTTTAGGAGACAATGATGTAATCAACGTAAGCAAAAAGTACTATAACTACACTTGAAATGAAGTACTTCATAAACTGAGTATAACCTTGACCTTGTCTGCAGTCCTTTTCTAACATTAATCTTGCAAAATTATTGAATCAGGCCCAGGTTGATTCTTCAATGTCTTCCTTAATTTGCATACCAAACTTTCCCTAGTGGCACTGAATCCAGGAAGAACATTCTTATAAATTTCTTCCTCGAGATCTCTATACAAGAATACAGTCTTAATGTTAAATTGTTTCGTTGTCCACTAAAGATTAGCACCAAAGACATCAAAACTCTCATGGTGTTTATTTATGGCTACTAGGCAGAAGATCTTGGCAGTAGACAACAAAACTTTGGGTGTAACCTATCGCAACTTAGCTCATTTTAAGCCTTTCAAGAGTATTAGCTATATTATACTTTATAAAGAAAACTATTTATATTTCACCAGTCACTTTTCTTCTGATAACTTGACATCTCCTAAGTTTTGTTCTTCTTGGTACATCCATTTCAACTTTTATAGCCTGTTTGCACTCGTTGCTACTTAAAGCCTCAAATAGTGTTTTAGGAAAGGTTATTGAGATTAAGTAAAAAAGACTAAGTAGAAGGAGGATATTCTCTCAAGGAAAATTGAACTATCGACTACTTTTTTTCAAATGCAATGGTTAATTCTAACTGACTATTATACATAACAAATGCAGGAATGTTTACCTAGATGGAGCTTTCCCTCGTGTAATTTCCTTCCCGAGCATAAACTCAAACAAATGGGCTTGCCACATGGTTTCAATGGTGACTATTAAAGCTTATGAGGTAATACGTTTATAGAGACAGGTTGGACAGATGCAAACTAAGGACTAAATAGTGATGGCAAGTGCTTCCACGAGTAGTTTTGTGACCATGGATAAGACACGAGGTTCAATACCCCATCGTTGTTCTCTTTGAAAGTCCTCAGTATCTCCCCTAAGAAGAAGGATGATAAACAAGAAATCTAGAAAGTGATACCAAATAAATACCTCAAGAACTCTTAAACCCTAATATTTTAGAGGATAGTTGATAGATGAAAGGAATGGTGACAAGAATGTTTTCCCTCAAAAAAATATTTGGAGCTGTTTTCTTTGATAAGGAGAGACAATAGTTTCAAGGTGTCAATTCTTTCTTGCAGCTAATGTGTTTTGTTGCGGCATATCAATGAATAATGATTCATGGCTTAATATTTATTAATCAAGGAACGGCTATAGATTTTGATCGAAATATTACCTCCCATTGTCTATCCTTAGTCTTTTCATTTTCATTTATGTTTTTATCATATTATGAAAGGCTAAAAATATATAAAATACCTCAACTTTTGTTTTATGAGAAAAACCAAACCAAATACAATCATCAATGAATGTGAAAAACTAGCATGCCCCGTAGAGATAAAAACTCTTGATCTATCCCAAACATCATAGTGCATTAATTGAAAAAGATATGATGTTTTATTATTTCTTGGAAGGAAAGAGACATATATGTTGAGTAGGTTGCAAATATAACAATGTGTTATCTCAAATTAACATTCTTAAACAAGGAAATATAACTAAAAGTCCTAAAGGATGGATGGTCAAGTTGAAAATCGTGGATGAATTTTGGCATTTATTTGTGAAAGAATTTAATAATTGTAGAGACGAATAACCACCCCTAGCATTTGCTTTCAAAGTCTTTTTTTTCCTTTTTCATGTACACACAAAAACACACGCACACGGCATATGCAATGCCTTGAACCCAAGACCTCTTGGTTGAAAGGCAAAGCCCTCCACCACTAAGCCAAAGTGACATTTTGACATCTTGTTTCCACAGGCTTGAGACAGTAAAGTTCAACCCTTTCTTCAACATGCCCTGTAGTCTTCGAAATGAGTTCGCCCTTCGGAAGTATGATCTTGGCTCTTCTAGAAATTCCTCCCAACCCCCGTTCGATAGGGCAACCTCCTTTCTCCTTATTGAATCAATGAAAAAAAAAATTTAGGTTGAACTTGCTCCTTTTGTTTAACTCATGCGACACTAGGGAGTGATTTCCATTCCTCGGCTGAGATATGATTATTAGTCAGTTCCAATAATTCGGCCAGTGGCTTCGTGCACTGCAACTCGATGGCATAACAAAATGGACTTTCCCTTAGGCCCTAAGAAGTGCAGCATAAGCACCAATAGGCTCTAGATATCTCACTTGCAATACCTTCTTTTGAATTGTTCAAATTCACAATAACACTTTTGAATTGTTCTGCAGTATTTGAGAGCTGGCAAAATAAGCTAGAAGTTAGTGAATAAGTAATAATCCTAAGAGGTAAGTTATTAAACCAATAAGGGTTGATTCTTTAAGAAACATAGAAAATAGATGACATTTCAACGCATCATAAATCCTTAGTAGACACACTGCCGACTCGAACGAAACTACATGATCGACAGGATCAAATCTACCTAATAAGATTCTAGAGATGAAATTTTAAACTTCTCTGATGCCTCAGCTTATTCGACCTCCCTGAAAAAATATAAGAATGTTGCGCCCTCTTGGCAACTTCTCTTACCCTCTACCTCTTATAATAAAAAAGAAAAAAAATTTCACCATCAAGATAGTACATCTCATCCCCCTTTGCCAGATTAGATTGTACAGTTGTCCTTGATCTCACACTAGTACTCTTCCTCGGCATACTACTAATTCTGAATAATCAAAATGCATCTAGACGTGTGGTGTCATCCTTGACATATGCTCTAGCATTTCTTGAAACATTTGCATCATAGGCTCATTCATTTCATTTATTTATTGCACAACAAACTCCTTAGTGTACTCCATGTTAAATTAATTTTTTATGTTGTTTCATGTTTGGTCCTTCTCATTGGAAAGCTATTTGTCTAATCTATAGCATACTCCATACTCACCATACATTTATGAATGTTGGATCCTAAACTTTTCGTGGACTCGCACCACCTATGAAAGAGCTATGAAGAATGATACAAAATATATGCAATTGATAAAAGAACGGTAAGAAAAATTCCAAGAATTTTATTAAGTATGAAGTGGCTTTTACAGACTTAGTCCCTGCACAAAAAGTAATAGATACATTGTTCAAAATTAAAAAAAATAAAATAGAGGTGTGTGTGGCCAATTGATAAGACTGATAAAATGCATTGGTCGTTGCATCAATTGGTTAATATAGCCCACCAGAATAACTGGTCGAATTGATTGGTCGTATAAACGAGTAGAACTAGTTGGTATGATTGAACTACTTAAATAGAAGTCCTCTTGCCCCCTAACCCTTGTCGAGTAACTTCAAAATGTTCTGGGTAATCTAGGATTTGAGTGATGCTTTTAGGCGAGATCTTCTAGGTTTAGCTCGATCTAGGGGAATTTGCCTATACATGTACAATATGCTAACCTTTTCTTTTATTTTTTTTTTGTTTTTTTTAATGTATAATATGCTAGCTTAATACAAAATCAAATATTTTATGCATTTCTATCCAAACGAACAATTACATAAATCATTCCTAAACTATCTCACAAGTGTGTATTCTCCAACATTTAATGTGAGAAATGCACATGCTTTGCGTACCAAGCCACTGATCTTAACCCAAACTCAAATGAAAATGGATCTGACCTTCCCCTATTAGTATGAATCTCACTTCTTAATCTCTTTCCAAAACACAACGAGCATGCTCGATTCCACACATTTTTATTCTCCTATCTTTCCAATCCATTTGTTTATTCCATAAACTTAATTTTGAAACAATTTTGCCTTGTCAGGAAGGGGAAGCTTGAATTTAAAACAAAAAGCAAATCAATTATGCTCAAAGAACTCATAACCATAAAAGCGCTATCTTTACACTTTTTTCCATTTGAATGTCAAACTAGCTTGACTTTAAATTGGTTTTATCTCATTTCCATTTCTTTCCTAATTGTTTTACTCTCTTTTTGTTCAGGGTTGTGTACAAAAAGGCAATGTTTTCCAATTGCGTACCAATTGTTAGATATTTTTCTACATTAACTGGATCTTTATAACAAAATGGGGCAAGCGAAAAAATAAACTAATAACTGGGTTGTTATTTTCAATCTGATTAAATATCAAACAACAATATGAGGCAAAATGCGGCCAAAATTAAACTATTCCCTCCAGCATCTTAGTTCAATGGAGATTGTTCCAATTCAAACAGTCTATAATCCGTTGCTGCCCAAATTACCAAAACCAATTCGGCTCGGCAACGTAATATGAAAAATCACGCCACTTCTAGAAACTAAAATTCCCAACTTCAACCATTGGTGCATAGAGAAGCATCCAAAAAAATCTCACCTTAGAAAACGTGCTCTTTCCTGATCCATTCTTCCCCATAATGGCATGAACCTAGCCTCACAAAAGACAAGTATAAATAAGAACAGGAAAACAAAACGAAATTGAACCGAGACAAGAAACACAAAAATCCTTATCCAAAGCACAGATCAACCTCGCCTTCATTGATAGTGAGATTGACACCGCGGAGGATTTCTTGCTTGGATTCAGCAACAATGGCCGTGAGGTTTTTAACCTCGAGAAGAATCCCAGGCGGAGCAGTCTCCATAGTTTTTTCTCCAGAGATTTGGGAATCCACCGTAAGAGTTGCGTAAGTCCGGTGACTTCGCCGATCGGCGCTGCGAAATCGAAATCGCGGTTGGATTTCTAACGACTTTGAAATGGGGAAGACTTTCGTGGAAGAAGAACTCGAGGAAACAGAAGGTAGGTTGGGCAAAGGAGTGAGAGAAGAGAAGCAAAGACGAGCAGTCATGGTGGCAGTCGAGAGCGTATCAGAGCTCTATGATAGTTGGCGAGTACTACGCTGGAGTTTGAAGAACGGAGGTGGAAGACCAAAAATTTTCTGTCCCGACAAAGGGCGTACCTTAAAAATATTAAAGTAGAGGTTATTTGAGCGGCTAAAATTAGAGGTTACTCCAGTGCAATTGCCCCCTATTGATTTTGTTAAATTGGGCGGTCAGTTGAACTGAAATTGCAGGGATTATTAGGGTTATTCAAGGGTTATTGTGGGAGTTATTATATGAGTTAATTGAGTGAAATTTTGTAGGTTATTAGAGAGTTATTTAGAGTTTATTGAGTGGATATTACAGTATTATTGAAGTTAATATCTCAATAAACTCCTAATAATCTTTTGTGGTTTCCACTTCAATAATCCCCCACAAGAACCCCCTAATAATCTCTGCAATTTCACTTAAATTACCCTACATTAACCTCCACAATATAGCATACGTGGCGGCATATTACTAGAATTCACACGTAGAGCTCCGTTAAGAGTCAAGACAAAAAAAATTTTTCCGTGGAAAACAGCCTCGGCACTGGAATTCCCAGAGATCAAGAAAGATAAATTATTTTATCAAACCAAGTTGCAAATGCACACTTTTTCATTATTTTATTTAAAAATATATTTTAATTTTAAAAATGAGAGAAAATAAAACACGTACTGCACGGTCCAACCCCGACCCAAACTGCCCAGAATAAATCAAATATAATAAATACATATATTGAGACTTTAGGCGTTTGGGGTTTATTTGATGTTTCATATATAGAGATCGGTGTCAAGCTCTCTACGATTGTTCTATGATTTGTCCTTCGATATTTTCTAAGCTCCAAGATTCATCTAATGTAATAAAGTTATGCTTCGACATTTGTATTTTTTTTTCCTATTTAGTTTCTTTATTTTTTGTTTGTCGAAATTTCCTCATTTTATGGCTCCACATGTTTGTTTGTCTCCCAGCTTAACAACAAAGAAGAGATTGGAAATCTCGTAGGAATCAAAATACAACATACGATAACTGCGTGTGATACAATAGTTGTTTTTCTGGTAAGTAAATGTGATAATATGCTTGCAAATATGAGACAATGGTTGTTTTTTAAACTTTTTTTTTGTAACCGAAGATTTTTTAAATGTTTTTTTTTTTTTTGTGCATGCTCATAAAATACAAACAATATTGTATTGGTTGTACTGATTTATCTGAGTACAATCAACGGATACAATACGATTGTAATGAAGTAATAAGACAACAATGTTTAGTTTTGTTTAAAATATCAATAAAATACAAAACTAGTATATAGATAAAATGAATTTTTAATGTTTGCTTTTTTTTCGCACCTACAATTGTCTGATTATTTTCCTTATACAATCAAGTTGTATCGATTGTAATGCGGTAACTCAATACAGTTGAGGTTGTAATGAGGTAATTAAGCACAACCGATATAGCACAATTGTACTAAAATAAGACAAAAATGTTGATTTTTATTTAAAATCTGAATAAAAATAAAAATAAAAAACTTGTTTACATGTAGAATGAATTTTTAAATAAAAAATGTTATATAGATAGAATAAATTTTATTTTTTATTTTTCCTACGATTGTCTGATTATTTCTCTAGTACAATCTTGTTGTATTGGTTGTTGAACATCGTAGTACTAAAGTATGGCAACAATATTGAGTTTTTTTTAAATCAGAATAAAAAAAATGATATATAGATATAAAGAATTTTTAAATAAAAAAATGGTATATAGATGGAATAAATTTTAAATTTTTGTTTTCCCTACGAGTGTCTGATCATTTCTCTTGTACAATCGTGTTGTATTTGTTGTACTGATGGAACTCAGTACAACTTATACAGCATGATTGTACTGAATTAAGACGGCAATGTTGAGTTTTGTTTAAAATCTACATAAAAAAAATTATATAGATAGAATGAATTCTTAAATAAAAAAATGATATATATATAGAATGAATTTTTATTTTTATTTTTTCCTACGATTTTCTAATTATTTCTCTTATACAACCATGTTGTATTAGTTATACTAAGAGAACTCAATACAACCGATACAACTTGGTTGCATTGAAACATTGTAACATTGTTGAGTTTTGCTTAATATCTAAATAAAAATAAAAAAATGGGTATATAGATAGAATGAATTTTTAAGTTTTTATTTTCCTCATACTTACGATTGTCTGATTATCTCTCATGTACAGTAAAGTTGTATTAGTTATACTGAGGTAAATCAACACAGCCGATACAATACAGTTGTACTGAAGTAAACACGTAATAATTACGTCGCTTTACATTGCATTCTTATTAGTTTTTTTTTTTTTATCTCAACTGCATATTTGAAAATTTTCAATTGAATGGGCAACAGAAGAATTGCGTTCAGGTGCTGGTCATTAACATTTCAAGCAGTATATGATGAATTTTCACTTGACATCCCCGAGGACATTGTTATTATATTGAGAAATCTATATATTCATCACTGTTTGAAGATTCCACTCATCCAATAAGGCGTACCACTTATTGTGCATATTCTTTAGTGTTAGAATGTTGAGAGACAAGCCTTACTTATTGGTGGTCATGAGCTGAAGTTCAATGTAGATGAAGAGGCACTTACGATTGGTTTACCCAACAGAGGAACTGAAGTTACTTAGATGAGAGAGCCTTTATCCAAGTTCACATTTATAGATTTTAAAAATAAAATTAAAAATCCTAATCTTGATAAAAATAGTTCAAATTTTATTAAACTTTTTATTAATTTTTCCCTTTCAAACCTTTTTTTTGCATACAATAACTATAAGGTATCTAAAAATTATTTTTTTTTCTAGAAATGTAAATGAATTTGCAAAGTATAAATGCCCAGAGTCCACATGGAGGTTTTTTGTAGACCAATTTGACAGCCTAATTGAAAAGTCAAGACTCCATAAGCCTTTTGGCTATATAAGTGGTTATATGTTACTCTTTTGATGATATGATTTTTTCATTAAATCATGTTTATTGGCGTGATCTTTATTGCTTACATGCTAATGCATTATATTTCATTGTATTGCAGGTACGATTTTTTGAGTATGCCAATATTATTTTCCCTGTAATGCCACAGGCAAGACCGCATATAATGCGATGGTCGAAGTCATTGGTAGTGAGAAATAAAATCTACAGTTCTTTTATTTCAGAGTTGTTAGATGATCAGGTAAAAACTAATATAATAAAGTGTGTTATTTTCATTTTTATTAAAAAAAAGAATATATACTAAAGAAATTTATCCAATTTTTTTGTGGTTTATGATCTTTTTTTAGGAATATAGCCATTAAAGAGTTGGCATTGTTATCTGACATTTTCAATGTACATTACTCGTCAGCAGCAACATATTCTCCGTCCTCAAGAGATCAACAATTCCATTTTGTAATATATACTAGTAGCCACAGTTGAAGCCACTCATAAGTGTGTACATATTCTTCAAACATTGAAAATTATAAATTGGTTATGTCTATTGAGCAAAGGCTTATAGCTTTTGAAGCCTCAATAAACAATAAGCTCGGGTAGATTGAGATTGACCTGAGCAGTGAGAGCACAAGAATAAATGTCAGGGACGCACGAATAAGGTCTATTGAATACCAAATAAATGGAGAGTATAACATGACTCATTGTCCCCAAGATGTAAATACAACAATAAACACACCTCCTATCATTTTAAATAAAATAAATGAGTTCAACATATATAGGTATAACCACTCCTCACTCTCAAACTAAGATTGGGGAAGAGGAAAATAATAAGGAAGCAAAAACACCACTTCCTGATCACAAGGAAGAGAATAAGGGAACAATCATTCCCCCTCCTAAGCCAACTCAACATCAATTGGAGGATAAGAATAAGGGATAAATCATTCACCCACATGAGCCAACTCAACATCAATTGGGGGAGAAGAATAAGTAAGAAATTATTCCCTCACCGGAGCTAACTGGACATCAATTGGAGGAGAAGAATAAGAACTTAACCTCAAGTGGAGGAGGAGGTTGAAATAAAGTAAGGGGAACAAAAAACCATTGCAAGCGCTGTAAAACATAAATAAGAAATGAAGCCATTGTTGGTGAGGACTCCATTCACAAAGTCTACAGTACATAAAAGAAAAAGATTAAGAAAATTAAGAGAGAGAGAGAGAGAGAGGTTGTAGCTGATGTGTAAAATATTAATAAGGTGTGATCTATGTACATTAATGCTTTGCTTAAAATCCTCCAATAATGTTCATTTTTTCTATTAGTTGCTTAAATATTATGACAGAACCCAACTTCAAGGAAGGAAAGAATGAGGTAATAAGTACTTCACTGTAAAATATGAAATATTTATGAACTTTACTGAACTTCACTCTAAATAAATTTTGTATTAGTGGTTGAAGAGAAGCAGTGCAACAGACTTCTGAATAGAAAGCTTAGAAAAAAAATATTGATCCATGTTGATGAAGATCCTGATAAGGCATGGTTTATGAGAATTAGATGTTGACGTTTTATGTAGTATAAATTGATGTTTTTTTTATTGTTGAAAAGTATTAACAATCCAAAATCTTAATCGGAGAAGACTTGCTCAATTACAAGTTCAATTCCCTAACAAAGATCTAATTCCACCACACTGGGTTAACTTCAGTGATAAAAGTCATCGATGTTATGTCGATTTGTATTGATAATATGTTTTGCTCATATTTTAAGTTATATCTTTTACTTTTTTTTATTTTGAAAGATAACTAGTAATATCTTACCTGAAATGTGTAGATGATAACATTTTCTTAAGAGACATTATCCATTTGAGCAGGAAGTATATAGATGATGTGCTCAAAAATCAATATTTAAGCGGCGCTCATGTGGATGCTTTTGTACTAATACCAACCGAGAATAGTAAAATTCTGCCTGGCATGTACGAACAAGTTGTTTACATTTACAGTATGTATTTAATAAATATCAAATTACATCTTAACTGTACATATTTGTTTATTTTAATAAAAAAGTATAATTTATTTGGATCTTATTTATATACAGTTTTATAGTAAATTAGAAAACCATGAGAAAGAAAATAAAGTATTTTTCTAACATGTAAATAAGATTGCAGTGGCAGAATATAAATATGTTTTTTTCCTATCATGGATAAACAACATTGGACATTATTGGTGAACAAATTGGTCGAAATAATGATTATTTTATGATTCATTGTCTAATTCAATGCACCTAGCAATCACTTCCCAAGCGGAAATTTCAAATTACGATTTACGAAGACATCTCATATTGCACAAATATAAATTTTCTAATCTTGTTAAACTTAACAGATCATACTTCTGAATCAAGATGTTGGTGAGGCCATTGACTCCCCCGTCACAGAATGGTCTGTGGAAGTTGTTGAGAACATCCCACACCAGAATAATAGATTTTATTGCGGGATGTACATTTGTAAATATATAGAAGTCATTGTTTCCATACCATACTCAAATTAGGGAACCAGAATGATTGGGCCAAAAAAATGCCTATATCCAGGGTCACTTTTGCTTACAGGAAATACCGTAGTACAATCATATAGCTTTAGATGTAACACCCTTATATTTATGTTCTATCGATTTGCTAATTTATTGTGTAAATGTAATAAAATTTAGATTTGTGTAATATCATTCTTTTATTTTGTAAATGTTACAGGACTCCCTCAATGAGCACAAGATATATAATTCTTTTAGCCAATATTTTGTTTTGAATTATCAGGCTATGAAGGTAATTTGCTAGTCTCCACATGTTAGGTAACTCACTACAAATGATACAATACGATTGTATTGAAATAAAATTCATTCAGATACTTGTGCACGCAAGACTAAATTTATGTGCGATCTTTTTGATATAACCGTGTTGTCTCTGTTGTATCGAAACTATCAAATTTTATAAAGGCGGTTAGGTAGCTCAGCACAACCGATACAATACAGTTGTACTGAGCAAATTTGCTAGTCACAATTTATTAATTCCACAATTGATGTTATTATTACTATTTACCTTTAGTTTATAGTAATGTAAATAAATGATGTAAATTCATTAACTGTGCAACTAAGTACAATCGATACAACATGGTTGTACTAAAAAAAAATTTTCTAATGATATTATGCATACAAGAAAAAATTAAGATATGACCACTTCGGTACAACAGTGTTGTATCGATTGCATCGAAGCTACCAAATTGTATAAGGGCAGTTAGTTTGCTCAGTACAGCTGATACAACGCGGTTGTACAAAGCAAATTATCTCGTCTCCAATTCTTAATCCCACGGTTCTATTAGTATTACTATTTACCATTGATTTACAGGAGGGTAAATAAATGATTAAAATTCATTAAAGAGATAACTCAGTACAACCGAAATAATATGGTTGCACTGAGATAATTTTCCTAATTATACTTATGCATGCAAGACTAAATTTACGTGTGTTCTCTTCGGTACAACTATGTTGTATGGGTTATAACGAAGCTACCAACTTTTACAAATGCGGTTAGGTAGCTCGGTACAACCGGTAACTGAAATCACAATTGTATTGAGCAAATTTACTGTTCTCCTATTATTAATCTCGCTATTTATGTTAGTATTACTATTTACATTTGGTTTACAAGAAGGTACATAAATTTTATAAAGGCAGGCAGGTAACTCGGTACAACCATGTTATATTGGTTGTACCGAGTTACATTGTAGGTATCCTAAAATTAATCAACCGGTTCTATACAACAGTTTTGTATTGATTGTACCAATGAAAAAAATACTTCAAAAAACGGATGCTTATTCAAAGAACAACAGATACAAGAAATACTCTCATACTTATGATTCGGTTCTATATACAATCAAATTCATACAGACAATCATATTCTCATTCTTTATTACAACATTTAAAATTTTCTTATTACAAAATCATAGGATTCTTTACGTTATTGTATCTAGGTTGTTATGCTTCGTTACAACTAAAAGTTCCTTTGCCTAATTATATTCATCGTCATCTTGGTGCAGTCAATGGATGGATTATTTGTGCTTGAAGATGATCTCAATTCCTGTTAATATGGATATACCATTATCACATGATAGCAAAACCTTGGAATAAATATTAAAGTTCTTGCAAAGATAGCTCTGTTAAACATTGAGGCACAACAAAGAGAAGAGTTGCAATAGATGTCGTGAAACATTGGGGCATAACAGAGAAAGGAATTGTTGTCGATGCCTCTTCACGAACATTAATTATTGTTTGTTTATCTTTGTTTTCCATAATAATAACATTGAGTAAGCCGCGAAAAAATTTGCATCATTCTCTTTGATACAACTATGTTATATTGGTTGTACTGAGAAAAATCAATACAACTGATACAACATCGTTACACAAGTATTGATAAATTAGCCAATCCTAGTCTTAAGGAAAAGCAAAAATTACAAATTCATATTTTCTATATACATTTTTTTTTTGTTTATGTTCCGCATGTTACAAGAGATACAACATTGTATCATTTACTTCAGGACAATCGTGTTGTATAGGTTGTGCTGAGATAAATTAGTACAATCAATGTAATATAGTTGTACAAATACTGATAAATCAACAAATCCTAGCCACAAACAAAAATTACAAAATCATCCTTTTTATATATAATTTTTGTTTTATGTTATGATTTTTTACAACAAATACAACATTGCATCATTCTTTTCGGTGCACTAGTGTTGTATCGATTGTACTGAGATTAACCAGTGCAACCAATACAACATGATTGTACAAGTAATAATAAATCAATCAATTCTAGCAACGAGAAAAAAAAAATAAAAACTCATTTGTGAGCATACTATCAAGATAAACTTCTTGGAATATGAAATATTAAATATTACATTCATCAAACAACTCCAATTAATAAGAAAATAAAGCTTGTGGATTAAAAATGTAAAAGAAATTTTATTTCAAACTTACCAATGAATTCAAGTTCATAATTTCATCACTAGAAAGAGAAGCGGATGTGACCTCAGGGTTGTTTAAGTTTCAACTTTGGTTGTTCTCCATCCTCAAGGTTTATTTATGAGTTTCAACAACGATAACAGTATTTCCTTTATGTTTCGCAAAAAAAAAAAAACTTTTATACATAAACCCTAAAGTTGTATAGCTTTTCTGATTTTGTTTTCAAATTTTTGGCGCGTTATTTCCCTTGGATAAAATGACGCTTCAATACCCTATGACAGGTGAGTCGAATCGCGACGTTACTTACGTCTTTTATTATGAATTCTTTATAATAAAATAGACACAATCATATTTTTTGTTTTTTTCAAAAAAGAATTAGGTAAATATCAATTTCTTAAATAAAATTAATATCAAAGTAAATTATTGATAATGTTGTATATTTTCTCACGATTTAAATAATTTATAGTATAGTAAAGGAGAAAACTACAAAATAAAACTGGTATATTTACAATATACCTCTCAATTCCATCGTATTTGCATGTCTAATATTTAAACTTCAATATCTAACTACATAACAATTTATCTAATGTGTATTTCTCTTTTTGAAAGTTAAAATGATAAGTTTTTTATTTTTATGCTATAAGAAATATTTGGATGGTATGAACATAAAAAATAGGTGTTTGTACTGCCCAAAACTGCCAGCATGAATCTCATTGTGATCAAACAACCAAGGATGATTGTCGGACAATCGAAGCATCGGGCTAAAGGAGCATGATCTAAACCAACCATCTGACGACTGACCGCTCAATCAAGTTAGCTGGCATGCAATGTCGGTGGATCCAATCGGCGGACCACACTTACAATCCCAGCAACCTAATAGGAAGTTCAATTGCAACCAGTAGACCAACCGGCTCGACCTCGGCAGGAGCAATCGTCACACAAACGGTCACCTCAGTCCATCGAACTCAAACACTTCAACCAACTAATAGCAGCTGTATTATACATAAATTGTACTTCAAATCTAATATTAAATTAATGCATGAATTGCACTAAGGGTGTTTTCCATAATCGTTCCTTCCTTCTTATAAATGTACAAATAGATCCCTATATATAAGGAGCCAAAAATGAATAAAGGGACTTTTCCCCGACTTCTCTACCCAGAATTCTCTAACTACTCTGCTCTCTATCTCTCCATCTTCTTCTCCTGGCTCCAACTCTCGAGGTATGTATTTTCGAAAGACAATGTAGGACTAACAGTGTTAGATATGTAAATATATGGGAATTTGGTGATATGGATGAAAACACACTAGTAAAATTTTACCATGAGTGTGCAGATTTTGAGGAAATTACTATTAACTAGGATGATTACCTTGTTTTTTAAACGAACAAGATAATGCATAAAATTTTTCCACAGATAATAAATATATAAATTAGTAAACGAATGCGTTTAAAATTAGGAAAAATTACATATGTTGCTCGCAATTCTGATGAATTTATGTATCTCACACCTAAACTTTCATATTTACATGCACATACTTGAATTTTATTTTGCAATTTTTATTTTATACAAACAATTAAAATCAATGCAACTTATTTTACTTTACATTAATAAAACAATAATCAATTAACCTTTTAGTTGATGTCAACCTTCTGTTTCACCTCTGCAACACACATAACTATCAACTAGTTCTCCGGATCACCTCCTAGAGCCACTTTCCTTCCATTTGCAATCGCCAACAAATTCCTTACCCCACTCTCATACTCAATTACCATATACTAGACATCATTTGAAAACTAGACTACAATTAGACACTTTGAAACCCAAAAAGATTATGAACTTAAGTCATTATTCAGAATCTCATTTCACAGCTACAAATTGCACTCGAGCAGTTAAAATCTCGCATTGGCGGGCTGCTATGTCTAAGTATTTTTCTGCTCTTCAGCACTAAGGAACATGGGAGCTCATTCCTCCATCACCAACACAAATAGTCTTGGTTTGTAAATGGATCCATGTCATTAAGCTAAAACCAGATGGATGAGTGGCACACTACAAAGCTCGACTCGTAGCAAAGGTTATAATCAAACACATGGCATAGACTAAAAAGAAACGTTTAGCCACATGAACAAAATCCCAGCTATTCTGTTTTTTCCAACTATTGCACATCAACACCAATGGAGTATCTCTCAATTTGACATTTCTAATGCTTTCCTATATGAAACATTAGATGTTATAGTTTGTATGAAATAAGCCCCTGGTTTTCAAGACACTCAACATCCACATTATGTATTCGTTATAATTTGTATGAAATAACCTCTCGGTTTTCAAGTTACTCAACATCCACATTATGTATGTTTGCTGCACAAATCAATATATGGACTAAAGCAAACACCTCGACTATGGTTTTCTACCTTTTTCGATCACCTAAAACAAACAGTCAATCCATAACTCTTCATACACTCACAAGAGGGCAAAAGAAAGAGGCAATGATGACTCATTTATCAAATATTTAATTACCGGTCTCCACAACAAATTTTTTCTCAGTTGAGCAACATATCAACTTCTTATGGAAAACAAGTTCATCACACCAAAGTTGGTCTTTTACTAAATCAGGAACAGCATCTTCTGAAAATCTTACACAAAGCTGGAATGGAAAATCGTAACCCCATCCAAACTCCCATCTCCACTGAAATTCAGCCTCAAGATCAATCAACCAAACATTTTCCAAATCCAACATTATACAGGCAACTTGCCGGAGCATTACAATATTTCACAATAACATGCCCCGATATCGCTTTTGTCGTCAATCTTGTCTGTCAATATATGCATGGCCATACTCAAAACCACTTTCAACTACTCAAGCGCATTCTGTGCTATCTCAAAGGAGCATCAACCCGTGGGTTACCAATCACTAAAGGACTTCTACACTTACATACTTATTCTGATTCGATTTGGGCAGGAGATACGGTGCATCAACCCATGGGTTACCAATCACTCTTTTGTACTTTTTTAGAAAACATTGTTATTTCATTGCATGTACCAAAGCAACATACAATCGCTAGATCGTCTACCAAAGCTGAATACAGAACTCTCGCCACTGCAGTTACATATACTATCTAGCTTCGACGGTTGCTTCATGAATTCGGGGTTCAACTCTCATGACAACCCCATATTTATTATGACAGCACGTCAGCTCTAGTCGTAGCTTCAAATCCCATATTTCACGCTAGAGCAAAGCATATCAAAATCGATTTCCATTTCAACAAAGATCACATCTTCAATCACACAATTACAATAAACCATATTGCTGCAACATATCAAATAGCAGATATTCTAACAAAATGTCTATCTTATCTCAGATTATGCCAGCTCCCAAGCAAATTAACAATCCAAACAACGGACTCTCATTATGACGGGGGCTATTATCCATATAACAGATTTTGTATATGTCGTATTTACTGTTCATGTGGTATTCTGTTCAACTATATTTCTATATTAAGCAGCCCATGTAGACATTCTCTGTTAATGCGACATTGAATTGAGTTCTCATATCGAACCAATGCTTCCACAATAGATGAAATTTACCAAATTCTCTCATACTCTTAAGGAGCTACTTGTATGTGATTTATCATATTGTCAAGTCCTCTAATCAATCATTTATTAAAGTCCTCTGCTACCCATTCAAAAATAAGAAAAAAAAAACTCCACATGCATGCCATATATTATTATCCAATCATTTTGGAGATATATTATATACTCAAATTTAAATACCAAATGCTTTTCCTGTAAGTTTACAGAGAAGAAGAAGTAAATGCCTTAATGGGATTTCATGTGTGGGTTGACAAGTTCACATTGTAGCCAAAAAGCATATAATTAGGCTTATTAGGGATCAATTTTTTTTATATTTTTTAATTTTTTTCTTTTAATTTAAAAAAAAATACTTATTTTATGTATTTTTACATATTTTTATTTTTTATTTCTAAAAATAAGTTAATGTTCATGAAAATATTCAAAATAAGTGTTTTGAGCATTTTCAAAAATAACCATATCTTAATTAAACATGCCAAACATCTTTCGTTTCAAATCAGAACATAAATAGATATATATGCATATATTTATATATTTATATATAT
>NW_018164698.1:428851-430495 GCF_001263595.1 Phalaenopsis equestris | reverse complement strand
ATATAATAATAATAATAATAATAATAATAATAATAATAATAAATAAAAGTGATCACAAACAGTCTCTTAATTAAAAAAAATTAGGATATTAAAAGACGATAAAGATGAACAAAATCAAGAAATGTTTAGTTCCTTGAATTTGTGGTGTAAAGTAAACCAAATACAGGAAGTTTCAATATTTCGACTCTAGTTAAATGTGATTGGAATGCAGTGTAAAATTTGTCGTGAATATAGATTTTATTTTTTTTTTGTTTAAAATCTATCTATTCTAAATTCGTTATATTTAGCCTATTTTTAGATACATTGCAAACTATTATCTGTCACCATGATAACTGTTGTCGCTCGCCACGGTAATTATTGTCACTATCGATAGCTGCCACCTCCATCGCCGAGCATTTTTTACATTGATTTCAATTTTTTTAAAACATTAAACATAAAATGCAAATTTAGCTAATGATGTTTTCTATTTTGTTAATTCTATCTTTTACAGACTACATACTACTTAATTCTTATGTATTTATATGTCTAATGACTAAACTTCACTTTTTACATAAATGCCATCTTAACTATGAGAAAAGATGTATTATGGCATTTTGAACATGACACGGTGATATTTTGATGTGATATGAAAGATTTGGGTGGTAAAAATATAAAAAAGAAAAGGTTTTGGTATTAGATATGTAAATACAGAAGACTTGGATGGTATGTATGTAAATGCTCCTTAATTTTAATGATCATGGTAATCCTTTTTACATTTCCTTAATAACTAAGAAGAAGAGAGATTGAGATTGCTATCCATTTAGCATGGCATAACTACTTATCCACACACTATTTTCGCCTTCCATAGATTATTTAAAGAAATATTTACATGGATAACACTCAATTCCTATGTATTTACATATCTAACACTGAAACTTACAATTTCTACCACCTTACTCATGCATGAAAAGTGAATTCTACTTCTTAAAACTTGAAATGATGACTTCTTTTTTGGTGATGCGAAAGATTTTGATGGTATAAATGTAAAAGTTGAATTTTGGTGTAATGATGCTTAAATAAATAGAAGAATTTGTTAGAGAAGCAGTTCATTATAGATGTGATCAGGCGTGTATTTAATGAAATTGTTGCTGCCATGCATATAAGGTTATAAAATAGTTCCTTCATGCCTAACGTAAGAGATGCTTAGTTGTGCATAAGATTTGAGTGCTATTTATGCAAATCTCTCAAATTATTATTAACAACTATAGGATAACAAGAATGATGGCAAGCCTTTATCCCACTAAGTGTGGTCGGCTACATGAATAATTTTTTTTTTCCATTTTGTCGTATTGAGTGTCATATTTTCATTTAATTCTAATAAATTAAGATCATTTTTTATACAACATGCCCATACCTTTTTAGGTCCAACTCTATCTTTCCTAACTTAAGTAGAATCTAAAACATATACTCTCCTAAATGAATCATTAGATAGCCGGCGTTTAATATGACTAAACCATCAAAGTGCTCGGTTTTACCAAAACATCTACTCTCCTGGTTCTAATATCGTGCTCAATTACTTATCTCATACATTGAATGTATGAGATCTGCTCTCTCATTTTTTTAAATTAAAATTTCCCTTTTTAAAAACCAAAATTATATATATAT
>NW_018164698.1:392278-428810 GCF_001263595.1 Phalaenopsis equestris | reverse complement strand
TATATATATATATATAACAACAGATGGATGACAACATGAGTCTGTCCACCCTATATGTACTAATTCGACCTAGATGGATTTGAGCCCGGGAGAGCGGCGGCTTATGCTCGGATATATACTAGTTATTTATCAAACTGTCATCCAACAGACCTCCGGTTGTGCACATAGTATGTGTGTGTGTGTGTGTGTTATACATAATTGTTTTAAAAAAAACAATAGATACATTATGTTGGCTTTCTTATAGTAGTAAGCTCGGATGCTTACAATTCTTGCTTTAGTTTGATTGATTCAGATTCATATCATCCGATCATTTTTTTTTTTGTCCTTCTCATGGCTCGGTCGGTCTTCAACCTTGGCTCAAATAGCTACCTCATATCCGATAAGTAAGCCTCCTGGTCTTCTATCGGTTGGTGCTCTTTTTTCATACTTCTTCTCTCATGAATCGTTGAATCTTCTCAGGATTCGTGATCACAACTTTTCGAAGTACACAATTTAAAATATAAGACAAAATTAAAAACTCCTAATAATAATAATAATAATAAAATCCTTTCAAATTTGTGTTGTCATAATTGACCTTGCAAAGCTATTTTCATTGGCCCAAATGACACTTTTTTTAAAAAAAATTAATCAAGATCATTTATGGTCCACCTGAAACTTTTGTAATCAATCAAAAGAAAGATAATGTCAAAAGTAAGATAAAGAGAAGGCACGCCAAAGGAAGGAAGAAGACAAAGTATGGTAAGGACGACATTTTGATGATAAAATCTTAGTTCAGCATTATATTTATTTAATAAAATTTATTTCAAAATTAGAAATTTTTTTTTATTTTAACATATAAAATGAAAAAAATGAATAAATGTGTCTATTTTTTATATTTTAAAAAAAAATATTATTGGAGTCATTATGGGAAGTCAAGCTCGTTCATATCGAACTCCACAGTCAGGTGGGTCCCGCGAGCCGGTAAAACAGACTCCTCATTGTCGCCCGTTCGATTCTGATCTGACGGTTGAAATCAAAGCAGATGAGCTCCCAAACCTTCCGCCTCGCTCTCCACGGCGATTAGTTAGCAAATTTAAGAAAATGCGAGGACTGCTTTGTTAAATTACTTCATCGCTCAAAAGTGACGGTTCGCCGTTCTGCTTTACTCACTCCGCTCTCGACTTTAATGGCGGATTCGAGCATCCTTTCAACTCTTTCAAAAACCCTGCCCTGCTTCGAGATTCTCGCTCGGGCCTTGATCTAGCTTCGTTTTCTGCGAGAGCTTAGCTATACGGCTCTGGACTTTTAAACCTAATGCCATAAGTATTCGAATCTGGAGAACAATTTTCTGCTATATTTCAGATTCGCGCCTCTTATCTCTGTCTGTAAGTTAATTTTGCCTTTTCTCTCTTCATCTTTTTTCTTACTTAATTAATCTCAGTGGAATGTAGCTTTCTTCTCGTTTTGTTGTTTATTATTGAGGCCTATCTTTTTAGCCTCATTCAGGTTTTATGAAAAAGTCGTTTTCGCTTTCTTTGCTTGATCCCTTTCTGTAACTTTTTTTTGTTCTTGTTTTCACTACAATGGCGGAAAAGAAGAACAAGCACTGTGTTTGTTCTTGCTTATAGAAGATCAGAAGAGCTCTTACCAGTTAAGACATGTAATTCACATGATAAGCCTTTTTGAAGAATTTTTTGAATTTGACATGCTTGTTCAGAAGTTGATGGGTGGGCGTCCATGGCTTCACTGAATTAGGTGTGGTGCTTTGAATGCGTTGCTCTAAAGAAGAGAAATTTGTTGAGAATATGGAATGATTGTGGTCATTTCTGTCTGTGTATGAATTATTTTTTTAGAAGTAGGTGAGGCCAACTTGATGGAACCTAGTACTGTAATATTTTCAACTAATTTTTATATTTGCTCTTAATTATTTGCCTTAGCTTTAGCCTTTTTCTTTTTTCCCTTTTTTTTTTAACTTATGTTTTCTTATCTTTTCTTGTCTTTTTTTTTTTTTTTTTCCTTTTCTTTTTCAACTTTGTAATTTTGCTTGATTTTCTTTTTCTTTTGGAATGCTTTTGGGTTATGCTGCTTTATTTGGTTCTGATTGTAGTCTTTTTGACCTTTCCCCTTGCAGAATTCTTTGGAACATTAAGGTAAAGTTTTGATTGGAGGAATTGGAGGGAATGAACATGCATTTTGCCCACAATTTTATTGTAGCTATTTGGTTCCAATGCATTTAATATGTCCTTGGATTTACCTAAGAATTGTTATTAAATACTAGTTTTCATGATAGTTCTCTACGTATTTCTAGGAACAATTGGAAGAAAATTTTATGAGTTCGTCATTATTTCAATATATATATACATATATATGTGGAAATTTACATATGTACCACACTGTTGTATTCTAACTTATCTGTGAACCACGCCCCAATGAATATAGCGTAGGAAATGAGAGAGAGAGAGAGAGATAGCAAGAGAAGTGAATAATAAATCCGATCAATCATGTTGACCTTTTTCCGATCTTTTAGCTAAAATTGGGTGTATCTACCATCTTTTGTACATGAAATGATCTCTCAATTTAAAACGGAGAAAGTATAATATGGTGATGTTACATCTGGCTGTCGACCCTTGAAGGTAGACGGGAGAGCTTTTGGATACCCCCAATATGATTGGAGATGTCGAGGGAGTAGATCTTGTTATATTTTGCCCATGTTTTAACGGAGCTTGTACAAGATATTCTAAGTATTTTACAGGTATAAGTCTATTGCTCAACTGCTCTCTGGCTTGTTCGGCTGGGTTATATGGCTTCAACTCGACAAGATCAGTTTGATAAACTAGGCTAGTATGTGCTATGGTTGGCTAAGCTCGATTGACTTTAGGTCAATAAGACTAGTTTGGTTGGTTGGGTTTGTCTGGCTGTCGATCCTTGATAGTTGGAGAGGGATCTTCTGGACACCTCTGGAATGATTGGAGATACTGGGGGGCTAGATCTTCCTTCGAGTCAGCTTCCTCGACATTTTGGTTGGGTCAGATGTCTCTTTGTCTTGTTTCCAACTGGACAACTTGGATTCAGGTCATTCAATCCTCTTTTGTGGCTTAGTCCACTTTGGTCTTGCTTGCTTTTGTTCGGACAGCTGCACTTGGTCGGGTAAGTAGATCTAATGGTCTTATGTTGGCGGGCCCTCTTTTGTTCTTCTCTTCTCTTTTGAATCGTCAGATCTCCTCAAGATCAATATTCACATATTTTTTATGTACATATTTTATTATATGACTCTCTTATTTCTTAAAAAACAATGTTGCGATAAGAATAAAAGAATTTAATACAAAAATAGATAATATTTATTCTTAATTCAATGATTCAATAATTGAACTTGATTTTCATGTCTTTTGTTCTTTTAAATAAGACATGACTAGACTCTAGCATTCCATATTTGCTTTGCATCTTTTCTCATCTGAATAAGTTGAAACCCAAGCGTTGTAATAGAGAACGTGTCGAATCCTTTGCTCGAAGTCCCCAACAAAGAACTCTTTCGTGTTGCCTTTTGGAAATTGGGGCGGTATTGCCCGAAAGGTGAAAAAAAGAAGAAAAATATTGTTTAAAAAAATAAAAGTGGTTGTGTTGTCAAATCAGGTGGGTCGTCTGATTTGTTGCTTGGTCCTCAACGGAGAAACGTTTGAACGTTTGACCAGACCATCGATCCGTCGACTCAAACTTCAACTACAAGACAATATATGACGACTAAACAAACCTTACAAGGAGCTGTTGGTGCTTTGTTGTTGCCAAGGTCACAAGAAGTTGCTGGTGTTTTGTTGCTGCCAGGGGCATAAGAAGCTGCTAGTGCCTTGCAGCCACCCGGTGAGGGTGCCGTGTCAATTGCATCGTCTGAATTGGATCGACTCCTTAGTATGAGGAGCTTCGATTTTACTTATTATGTTTTGATTTTTTTCTCGGTCTTTTTTTTCTTATGTGGTCTTTTAATAAACCAACGATATGCTTATACATGTAGAATTTACATGTAGCGCATCTCATATGACATCCAACATTTGATATTTCAACTCCTAGATGTGCTAGTTTAGTGAACTCCATGCACCGGTGTCTTTTTCAAGTTTTTTCTCCGCGGGTTGCTCTTCTTCTTGCCTGTGTCATGATCAACGCTCACCGTATCTTTTAGGATATTGAGTCTTGACTTGCCTGTGAATCACACCCATAGGAATTGAGCGTAAGAAAGGAGAGAGAGACAAAGCGAGGAGTGAACAATGATGAACAATAAATTGTATTAATAATGTTAATCTTTCCCGACCTTTTTGGCTAAAATCGTGTACATCTGTTCTCTTGTGTGCATTAAATGATCTTTCTATTTATAGGGAAGAGTGTACAATATGGTGATGTTATATTTTTGTTCTTAATTTAATGAGGATTATACATAATATTCTAGGTATTTTACAGGTATGAAGCTATTGCTCTGCTTCTTTCTGGCTAGTTCGACTAAGTTATACGACTTCGACTCGGCAGGATGGGTTCGATTGTTTGGGCTTAGTTGGTGTTATTGGTCGACTGAGCTTGATTGACTTCAGGTTGGCAGGACTGGTTCAGTTGGCTGAGTTAGTATGGTTGTCGACCCTTGATGGTAGAAGAGGGAGCTTCCGGACACCCCCGACATGATTGAGGATGTTGAGGGCTAGATCTTACCTTGAGTGAGCTCTTTATGGCTCAAATATCATTTTTTTTCTCATTTCTGACCGAACGGCTCAAATTCTAGTCATTTGATCATCTTTCGTGGCTAGATCGGCTTTATCCTTGCTTGTTTTGGCTCAAATTGTTACAGTCGGTCAGATAAGTGAGTCTCTTGATCTTCTGTCGGTGGGTTCTCTTTTGTCTTACTCTACTCTTCTGAATTGTTAGATCTCCTCAGGATACACATTAACACATTTTCAATGCACACACACAATTATCATGTCTTTAATCAACCGAATATTTTTTTTAAAGATTTTGTTTAGTCAATCAAATATATCACCCAAGCTTGGCATTGCGGCTGGACGAACCGTTGTACTTTCTCGAGCGCCCACTAGAGTAAACATCAACTATTAAAGCCATTGTCTTTATATTTTTCTCAAGTGGAGTCTTGATCTAAAAAGCATTAATGGCTTCGCCTCCTTCCTCCTCCTCCTAACTACTTTTGACGCTTATAAATGAACAGGACTTGGTCTCAACTATAATTCTGTGGTCCATGACAACGTAAGGATAGCTATAGACCGATAATGAGTGCAATATATCTACTCTACCCACAGCAATCGGTCTCAGTTTAAGTTACGAGAAGGAAGAGAATCTCGTCTCGTCTCTGTACTGTTACTTGTGCGAAACCAGCGGTGGAGCTTTCTCTCTTCTTTGGAAAACTACCAAAAGTGTTACTTTATCCATTTCATGGCCAGCAGCATAGTTGGTGATTTTTTTTTCCGGTCAGGTGGAATCCCATTTTGTCGAAGGTGGTGTTCTTTGTGTCTGACGCTGTAATGAAATATTAGTCCCCTTTCATTAAGATCGGCTTTGTTATCTTCTCATTTAGAGCATCTTCTCTGCTTTTCTCTTGAAATATTACTCCCCTTTCATAAAACGGCTCTGCTTGCTTCAATTTGTTAGCTTATGTGTTAAATTTTGTTTAAACAGCTGAGGGAGGGAGATTCTGTGGCATCGCATGCAGAAAAAACTCTCTTTGAAGTTCTTCCAGAGAAGTTCAGGAGAGCAGTAGCAGTCATGGATCCCCTCAACCTCAGAAGCAGCCAATTTGTGTGGCTTACTTATTCTGCTTTCCTCTTCCTCTGCTTCTCCCGTCAAGCGGCTGCAGACTTGAGCAGCGACAAGGAAGCTCTCCTTAGCTTCTCTACTGCAGTTCGCCATGGCAGGAAGCTCAACTGGAGGCTCGATACGCCAACTTGTTCGTCTTGGATTGGAGTCACATGCACCAAAAACGGAACCAGAGTCGTCGGAGTTAGGCTTCCTGGAATTGGTCTTATAGGAGACATCCCTTCCAATTCTCTCGGAAAGCTTGAAGCTTTGCAAGTCTTAAGCCTCCGATCCAACGAACTCACCGGCAAACTCCCACCAGACATATCCTCCCTCCCTTCCCTCCGCTTTCTCTACCTCCAACACAATAATTTCTCAGGAAATCTACCAGATTCATTTTCTCCCACGCTCAACTCTCTCGACCTCTCCTTCAATCTCTTCTCCGGCGAAATTCCGGCCGCCATCTGGAATTTATCTCAGCTTGCATCGCTGAATCTCGGGAACAACATTCTCTCAGGACCTATCCCTGATCTCAATCTTCCGAAGCTAAGGCATCTTAACCTTAGCTTCAACAATCTGAATGGCTCTGTACCCTTCTCTCTCCAAACCTTCCCTAATGATTCATTCACCGGAAACCTGCATTTATGCGGCCCTCCCCTACCCCATTGCTCAGCTGTTCTCCCATCATCTCCCTCTCCATCATTTCCCTCATCACCTTTCCCTCTACTCCCCAACGACCACCCCAAAAACTCAAACAAAAAACTAACAATTGGTGTAATAATCGCCATCATCGTCGGAGGATTCGCCTTCGTTTTCCTCCTAGCAATCATTCTACTTATATTCATTTTGAAGCGGGAAGATACAGAATCCAACGAGTTGACGGAGAAGAAGGTGTCGGGCATTGGAAGGAGGGGAGAGAAAGGGGAGGAGTATAGCAGTGGAGTTCAGGAGGCAGAGAGAAAAAAACTGTTTTTTTTCGATAGCTGTTCTTATAACTTCGATCTGGATGATCTTCTGAGAGCTTCTGCTGAGGTTCTGGGGAAGGGGAGTTATGGGACGGCTTATAAGGCGGTTCTGGAGGATGGGACGACGGTGGTGGTGAAGAGGCTGAAGGACGTGGCGGCGGGAAAGAGGGATTTTGAGCAGCAGATGGAGGTCATTGGGAGGGTTGGAAGCCATGCAAATATTCTTCCTTTGAGAGCTTATTATTATGCAAAGGAGGAGAAGCTTTTGGTGTATGAATACGCATCCGGTGGAAACTTATCTGCGCTTCTGCATGGTATGTGGTTTACTTCTGTGAAATTTCAGTTAATTTTGATTTTTGTCTTGGTTTTTTATGGAAGTAAGATTTTTTTTTTTAATTTCTTTCTGATTGAACTGATTGTGGTTTGTTTAGATTTTTGGTTCTAAATTATAGTTTCCAACAAGCTGCTTGAAACTGGTTAATATATTCATGCTATTTAATTGCATGATGGGAAAAATAATCCAATCATAGGTGCGTTTTATTTCCTGTTTATAATTATGATAAATTAGATGGTTGATGTGGTCTAATGTGAAATTTGCCTATTTTCAGATTGCGTCTTTTATGAAATTTTTTATTTTTTATTTTTATAAAAATTCAATTTTTTTAAGAAAATTTTACTTCCAGATTGCCTCTTGAATGTCTTCTGAATGCAAAACCAAAAAACAGATGAGTTAGATGGATGGATGGAAGACTGGATAATTTAATTTAAATTTTAATAGTATCTGATTCTCTTCCATGTGTCATGCTATGCTTTAGCTATTATTGGAACACATGAATCATCCAAAACTTGATTTTTAGTGGACTGCCGTGCTTATATTATACAAGGTTTAACTTTCAGCATTGGTCAACAAATTTTATTTTTTGTCATGAATCTCGAGTTGATTAACATGAATCGAAACATTCAAACTCAAATTAAAAATCACCCATAATTCCAATTTCAGCAAACTTACAATTAAACTAACCAGCTCGATGAGGAAGACTCGATGACGCCAAAATTGGCCCAATTTGAGTCAAATCACGCTCAGATCAAACTTTGGGTAGCTAATTTGAAGAACAATTAAATTTTAAATCTGATAAACTTTAAATCAAATGTTTCAACAAAACGAATCCAACGAGCCTAAAAGATCACTCTATTAAGACACTCAAGTATCCACAAAATGTCATCCAATCAAAAGAATCTCTTCGGGTCGTATAATGGAATGGTTCGAATTCCTATCTTATTTATTAGGAGGGAGGCCTCCTCCAAACTCAATATATAGAGCCCTATCCTCTTCACGAAAAGGGAGGAAGTGTCAAACCAGGAGACTAAGTCGAATTTCAGTGTGGTTATAGGCGAAGAACCCAATAAGTGTTTTTTGCTCCCACAGCTGACAACCACCTTCAACAACCGTCGTCCGCCCCCTGCTCGTTGCCACGAAGCCCCTTGCAAAGTCATGACGTATGATGTGGAGTAACGAAGCACCCTGCGGAGCAATGCGTCGTCCTAAACACAGTGTAGCAACACATCTCGAATATGGTGCAATGACACACCTCGAAGATGGTGTAACAACACACCCTGAAGACGATGTAACAACATACCTAAAATACGATGCAATGATGCGCCCGCATACAGTGCAATGACACACCTAAAGACGGTTTAACAATGCACCCTAAAAACCGTGTAACAACACACTCTAAATACGGTGCAACAATGTGCCTCGCATACGTTGCAACGACACATCCCAAAGACGATGTAACGACGTACTCCAAAGAAGATGTAAGAACACGCCTTTTAATAACTGCTTACAACAAATATATTCAGAATACAGTGACTTTCTCCGAATTCTTGAAGTTCTCTCATTGCATCTCAGCATTACATCGTGTGTGACCAATTATGACATACATGGTTCACAACTCATGTAGCTCCCAACTCCGGCCGCTGCGGCCTACAAAAGTTATCGCAACACACCATTACAGCATATGTAACCAATAATACGTTATTATAGCTCTCAGCTATGACCATTGACCTATATCACCAACTATAACCTACGCGAATCACAGCTCAAGCAGCTCCTAACTACGGCTTATGTGGTCTACGAACGTTTTCACAACTCACCACTACGACCTATATGATCAACTACTACCTACGTGACTCATAACTCATGTAGCTTCCAATTCCAGCATTTGCGGTCTACATGTGTTAATGCAGCTCTCTACTATAACCTATGTTTAGAAAACCAAACCAAACCAGCCAGTTCGACGACTCGACAGTGAACAGGCCGGTGGTCTGATTCGGGCTGGCTTAAAAAATGCCCCTGCATCGAACCAGATTGATTGAACCGGCTTAGAACCGGCAAAAACCTCCCGGTTTGACAAATCACTCATATCACATAAATTTTATGTAATTTACACATCTAATGCCTAAACTCTATTTTTTACATTTTTACCACCCAAATCACTCATATAACATCAAAAAATCACCATTACAAAGAAATTCAATTTACATAGATGCCACCAAATTTTATTTATTTACATATCTAACACTTAAATTCTATTTTTTTGCATTTATACCACCAAAATCATCCATATCATATAAAATATCATTATTTTAAAAAAGTGAAATACAAGTTTTTCATTCATAGATAAATATGACATGTTAAAATTGAATTTTAGGTGTTAGATATTTAAATACATAGGAATTGAGTGTTATGTAACCAAAATCATCCATATCATATAAAATATCACTATTTTAAAAAAGTGAAATACAAGTTTTTCATTCATAGATAAATATGACATGTTAAAATTGAATTTTAGGTGTTAGATATTTAAATACATAGGAATTGAGTGTTATGTAAATCTTATCTATTGTCATTTTTAAATATATTTTAAATTGCCGTAGGTCATCTAGTTGAATTACGATTCAACCCCGGTTCAACTTTTGAACCTTTAAACTCTCCTACTACCGATTCAATGGCCGGTCCAGTTTTCAGAACCTTGGTTATAATCTATATGACCAACTATAAATTACGTGACTCATAGTTCATGAAACTCGCAACTCCGACATTTACAGCCTACGAATGATATCACGGCTCCCAATTGAGGCCGTTGTGGCCAACCGATGCTGTTGACGTTACCGCCTATGGCCTACATGACAAACTACTACCATGACTTTCAACTATAACCTCTATAACAAGTTGAGGCTACAACCACTGTCTATAGCATTCACAACGGACCACTATCTCCATAGCAATTAACTATCACCTTCACGGCTCATTATGACTATTATTGTTGAAATGTCATTGTACATCAAGTTTATAATTTTATATTCCATAATTCAGGAAAAAAAGGGTATGTGTACTCACCATTACACGTAAAAAATCAGGTGTCTCCTGCTACTCTTCTTTTATATGTGTGTGTTGGATTGTGGTACTATATTGAGACGTTAATTTATTTCTCTATCACTGCGGATCTTCCGACACATTATTTTGGCGTCGTCTGTAGGAAACCAAGTCTCGTTGGGTGTAGTCTTGAAGTCTAAAACGTCTTGTCCTTTGCTTCATTTTCCAATGATATACATCAAGATAATTTATGAAACATTCTTCAATGTGGGGGTAACCTTCATTGTAATCTCGAAAATTCATTCACGATAATGTCCCGGACACGATTATGGTGGCGTTAACTTATCGCATCTTATTCAAACACAAATTCTATGAAAATCACTTCTAGACTGGGGGGCAACCTTCACTGTAGTTTCAAAAGGTCGTTTACGCCAATGTCTCGGGCACGACAATCATCTCATGTTTCATCCAGACATCAAGTTTTTTAGAACCGCTTATAGATTAGGGGGCAACCTTCATCGCAAGCACTTCCTCAACCCCCCCCCCCCCCCCACATCATACTGGAATTTCTCTTCAATTGGATCATCAAGCTGATCTCTTCAATGTCTTCTATGCCCTACGTGGTTCGCAACTCATGCAGGTCCCAACTCCGGCCTCTACGGCCTACGGGCGTTATCACAGCTGACCAATATGACATATGTGACCAACTACGACCTCCATTGCTCACAGCTCATGCAACTGCCAACTCCAATCTCTGTGCAATACAGACGTTTTTTACAACTTCTTGCTAAGGCATATGCAATCAACTATGACCTACGTGACACAACTCACGCAGCTCCCAATTCCAACCTCTGCGGCCTACGACGTTCTCATGCTTACTACTGCGGCCTACGTAATCAATTATAACCTACGTGACTCACAACCATGCAACTCCTAACTCTGGCCTCGGCGGCTTACAAACATTATTACAACTCTCTACTACGGTCTAATTGATTAACTACGACTTACATGGCTCATACCTCATGCAGCTTCCAACCCCGACCTTTGCGGCCTACGAACACTATTGCAGCTCCCAACTACAACCATTGTGGTCAACCGACGCTCCTGAAGCGATCGCCTACGGTCCGCATGACCAACTACTATCACAGCTTTTCATGAGTAATGATTTTATTAAAATCTAATACACATGAGGTCTATTTATTATAAAAGAAAATTCACAAAACAAAAAAAAAAATTGTGATAAGGAAAATTTTAAGTTATCTAAATTTAATTGAATTCCATACAATGACTTATTCTATGTGTCAAAATATTTAATGAACATTCATGTTCTGAATTAGAATAAATAAACCATTAATTTTTCATTCACAGAACTGTCCATACTCAACAATTAGTTCCAATTTAATATTATAAAATAATGGTCTTCCCATATACACATCTAATCATGTACTTAAAGATTGTTATAACTATTCTATCAACTTTTCTTTGAAAAGTATGGATGGCCATAGCACACCGGTTATTGTTTGTTAGACTAAATGATGTTAATATTTATGGGATATATTGGAAGGCTTGAGATATGTTATACAATTTGTCAAGGGATCCACACAGTAACTTTTGGCAGATTTATGAGATTCATAGCATATTAAAACAAATAGCTTTTCTTATCGGTTAGGTGGTGAATAACAGTTTGGTTTATTAGAATACCCTATCTTATTAGTCAAGTGGTAAAGATTTTACTCTTTTGTTAGGTTGTTTTGTTTGCCTTGAAAAAATGTATGCTTATATGAAGGCAAGTAATGAATTTTATGGATATTATGTTATTTCATATTGATGAATGCATGTTCAGTCCATTGATGAAAAATGTTCTCTCCCTCTTCCAAGTAATGAGGCTTATATGAATCAATTGAATGAGCAAATGACTAATTTTTTACTTGATGGTGGAACCAAGTTATGTATGTCTATGGCCTTCGACATCTATACAATTTGTCAAGAGATCCATATAATAATTTTTAAGAGATTTATGAGATTCATTGCATATGAAGACAAATAGCATGTTAGGTGGTGAATAACAATTTTTTTTTTTTATTAGAGTATTCTATCTTGTTAGTCAAATGGTAAATATTTTACTCTTTTGTTAGGTGGGGTTTTCTTTGTTTTGAAAAAATGCATGCTTATGTATTTTATGGATATTATGTTATTTTATATTGATGAATGTATGTTTAGTCCATTGATGTAAAATGTTCTCTCCCTCTTCTAAGTCATGAGGCTTATATGAATTAATTAAATCAACAATTGATTAATATCAGTTTTATTTATGTCCGGGGCAGGTCACTATCTGCCCTGGATTTGAAATTTTTTTTATATAAATAATAAAATTTAATAGTTTTTTTTAATGTAATTAAGACAATTTAGTAATTTCACCCCCCTCTCCCGGGGACATATTTTTGTCTAATACTTCAAAATAATTAAACATTTGGCAATTTTGTCCACACTAAAAAATAAAGTTGGTTTCGCCCCTCGTTTTGTTTTGTTTATTTTATGGGACAATTACACTTATACCACACAATTCTTATGTATTTATTTACATGACTAACACTTGAACATTTTGTTTTTCTCGGTTCTTTTTAAAGCATTGGAGTCGCTCATTTGTCTATTTCTATGTCGTATAGTTCCCTTATTTGAATAAATCTCTCTCACATATCAATACAAATGATTCAAATAGAAGAAGAATCAAATAGAAAAGAAATACGAAAAGAGACAAATAATTAAAAAAAAACAAGCGAAAGGCTTATTGATAGATAATCCTCGTGTGATGGGTTGAGAATATACATCCAAACATGATCAGATCGAAGTACCTCAAAACACAACATTCACGAAAAAAAATCTCTATGTAAATCACATGTAACTAGAGAATCAAAAAGTACATTTTTGTTCTGGGGTCAAAAGTCTTCCAGAGAAATGTATCCCTCTGATTGATTACAATCTTGAGGGATACCCAATAATACGCTCAATAAAATGAGGTTTGCTTATATTATCATGAACCTCGAGAATAGATCATTAAAGGATGTTTATTTCAACCAGGACCACCTCACTGCCTCGAGAGCCCATACCGAAACACATGGGAGAGGATAAGTCCCTCAAATCCATAGGTGAAGGATGGCCTACAATAAGTGAGGCATGGAGGAATAATCAGGTCGACTTGACAGGAACATCCTTATGCTTCAAAGGTCACTGAATCGTGAGGGCGATTAGACCAAAGTGAGTAATTAGACCGGGACGACCGATCGAACCCAAAATAAGTTATCGACGCGGGGCGGTCGATCGAACCCAAAAGATTGGGCTATCGGGTCGGAGCGGCTGACTGAACCCGGAAAGTAGGTCGATTAAGTCAGGATGATTGATCGAACCCAAAGTGGGCGATCGACACTGGGAGATTGATTGAACCCATAAGATTGGGTGATCCCACTGGGACAGTCGATCGAGCCCAAAAACTAGGTCGATGGAGCCAGGACGGCCGATTGGACCCAAATTGGTTGATTGATGCGGGGTGACCGATCGAACCGAAAAGATTAGGCGATTGGGCCAAGGCTGTCGATCGAGCCTGAAAAGTAGGTCGATCGAGTCGGGACTATCAATCTGACCCAAGAGTGCGTGATCAAACCACTGTGGTCGATCAAACCTAAAAGATTATGTGATTGAGCTGGAGCGACTGATCAATCCCATAAAGTAGGTCGATCGAGCCACGACGGACAATAGGACCCAAAGTGATCGGTCGATCGCTGGTGTGACCAATCGAACTGAAGTAATCACGCAGAAAAGCACACAAAAATGCAAAAATGCCAACAAATGATCATGCATAATGCAATAGAAACCCAAGGGCGCTCGACGGCGTATTGAACTCTTCCTAACGACCTTGCGTAGGTTCTAGGGTTGAATTGATGGAAAGTGATGTTAACGGCGTATCACGCAAAGCAACTCGACGTTGTCATCCCTTTACCTGACATGGGGTGAAGAGTTGACTCTCGAGAACTTTTCGCAATAAAGCAAATGGAGACCAAAGGTGCGTCTCCATCTGTCTGATCCTTCGATTTCACTTTTCCATCAAGTGAAATTGTTGGAGCAAATTGTAAGGTCTCACAAAACCTCGTCTTTCATAGGATTTTGGTGTTAGGGCTCAAGGGGAACGCTCAGATTCATAGGGGGTGTCCTCGAATGCCTTTGTAGTCTAAAGGCTTTCTCTAAGCACAAGAAAACCTAGTCCTTAATCCTCAACACATCCAGACCTAGGGGCTCTAGGAAGAAAAATGCGAGAGTTTAAGTGTTTATACCGCCGTGGTGATTTTTTGATATCCGACAAAGTTCAGAAAGAAGCTTTCTTTAAAAGGAGAGAAGACGCCCATGTTTTTTCCCCCACGAATGACAAAGCTCTTCCCATAAGGAGATTTTGGCGGCGTCACGAACTCTGGCTAAGGTCCTTTTCCGAAGTATGAAGAAGTTCTACTCAAGGGGAGATTCCGACGAGGTGGCACACAAGAAATTCCTCTTTTCCTCTATCTTCTCCGGAGGAGTGATGGCCGGAAAAGCAAACGGTGAGGAAGGAGAAGAAAATAGAAGAAATAAGTAAAAGGAGGAAGATAAAAGTGAGAAGTCTCAAAACACTCATGAATCTATCCAAAATCCCTCCACAAGCTCCTCACAGCTCTCCTCCTCTCTAAAAATCTCCAAAATGATCCCATTACCAAATGGATGGCTCCCCCAATTATCCCTAGCAAAAGGGGTTTATACCATGATTAACTGGGAAAAAATGACCGCTTACCCCATATGGGAACATCCCAGGTGAGCACAGGTGCCAAAAGTGGCCTAGGACCAGTCCATGGCTTATTTCCAGCTGTCAGACAGCGTTCTGCTAGAAAAACATAGGCCATCTCGTGAAAAAACTTATACCGCCGCGAACGGGTTAGTGGGGTGGCCGCGCTCGAAGGCTAGCGTAATTACGCCACTTGCTCTTTTTGGTCGACTTGGCTACGTGGCCAAGGGCGTGGTCAAGCCGCGGGCCACATACCGAACAGGTTGTGGACGACCTAGCGTGCTCACTCACAAGACAGATGTGGCCGCTCCTTTTTTAGGGGTTTTACACCATGTTCGAACCTGTGAAAGCCTTTTCTTAGCGAAAATAATGTTCCGGACTCATCTGTGCTATCTGTTTTGCAATTTGGGGTCAGCAGAACAATGTTTTGCCGACGAGTAAGCCAAATCACAACCCGATTTGCCCGTACCGTTCCGAACGATATCCGTCAATCCAGTCGAAGCCGTCTGACGAATGTAATGCTGATCAGCTTTAGCCTTAGCGAAAATTAGACCCCCAGCAAAGTAATTTTTTACCACATGTCAGAGGATCGAAAACAGATGTCTTGAACCCTGGGAGGTTGTGCACGCATGAAGCATACTCCCTGGTCGTTCAAGCGGACACCCTACGCTCCTGACATCGAAATGATAATGTCAACACATTCATAAATACATGAATGTTACTCAAATCATTAACATCACATTAAATAATAATAATCATAACTACCTTTTTAAAATTAAGTGCATCTTTTTATGTATAAGTTTATAAAGACACTGAGGTGTTAGAAGTGTTAATATCAAACTTTAGATGCTAAATATGTAAATACATAAGGATTATGTGGTGTGCATGTAGATTTTATTTATTTTTTTATTAATTCACTTTTCTTTTGTTATCTATTATTAGTCTCTATAATAATCAAATTTGGGTTACCGGATTGAAATTTTTTTTTTTTTTTTTTGTTTCTTTTTTTGCCAAATTTTTGCTGCATTTTTTGAGCAAAACCACTCTCAACTATAAAAGATCAAATTTTCAATGGTACATTTTATAAATAGCGATCTTCCATATGCTATATATGTAATCATCGCAAAAATGGGGCATTTAACTTCTATCTCCTTCTCCAAACAGGAAACAAAAATGCAGGAAGAGCTCCTTTAGACTGGGAATCCAGACTAAAAATCATGCTAGGAACAGCAAAGGCTATAGCTCACTTACACGAAGAAGCTGGCGCAAAGTTCTCCCATGGCAACATAAGACCTTCGAACATCCTCGTCACCCCCGACCTCCATCCCTTCCTTTCAGACCACGGTGTTTCCCAGCTCATAAACTCTCCCACCATCCCCTCCCGATCATCCGCCGCCTATCTCGCCCCAGAGTTCATCGACACCCGCAAATTCACCCATCAGACCGACGTCTACAGCTTCGGCGTCGTGCTTCTCGAAATCCTGACCGGAAAATCTCCGATCTGCGCTCCCGGCCACGACGAGATCGTTGATTTTCCGCGGTGGGTGCAGTCTGTCGTTCGCGAGGAATGGACTGCGGAGGTGTTTGATGTCGAGCTTATGAGGTGCCCTAACAACGAGGAAGAAATGGTAGCGATGCTTCAGATCGGGTTGGCTTGTACTTCGAAGGATCCGCACCAGAGGCCGAGAATGCAGCAATTGGTGACGATGATTGAGGATCTCCGGCCGACGGAGTCCGACGATCGCCGCTCGCCTGATGATGGCCGGTTGAAGTGATTCCGATAGGGTTTCGTTTGGTAGGTGCAGTGGTGATGATATAGTGGTAAGGTGTTGGCGGTGATTTTCTAAGTATTTGGTATGTGGTTGTGAGATTGGTTCGGTGCATTTGAATTTAGAGCTAATTTGGATTTGATTCGAGTTGAGTTTGAAGTTAATTTCAGTTATGCTCTAAAAAATGAAAATTTAAAAATTCCTTATTTTAAATTTTTTTGAGCAAGCTCTAATCATTATTCCTGCAAATGATCCCAAAATCTTTACTTTTATATGTTTAAATTGGGGCATATTTAAGAACCAACATTTCATCGATTTTTCAAATTCACACTCCAATATCAAATTCATGGTAAAACCCAAACTCATAATTTTCATTTTTTTTATCAAATTCTCAATAGTTTGATCGTGTCACGCGTAAATACATCGGTTCAATAGTTTAAAAAATTCACTTTTGAATGATTAATTTGCAAAAGTTAATGTTTTAATTATCCCAATTTTTAATTACAATTTACTTTAAGCTCGATTTTGTTGTTTAAGTTTTACTTGTCTTACTGAAGGATATGTGTGGACTACAAATGGAGGACATTCGTGGACTACACTGATGCCGCTTGCCCGAAGGATAGCTACACCTTGCCTCGGGTTGAAGCGCTCATGGGCATGATAGTCAACTATTTTGTAATGAGCTTCCTCAACGCATTCATCGGCTACCAACTGATCAAAATGAATCTGATCGATACAGAAAAGACTACATTCACACACCGCTTCGCCTCTCTAGCTTGACCCCCGACCCCTCTTCTCTCGCACACTCATGCCACCGGCAAAAATATATGTGGAGGCCAGGCGACTCCATTCTGCGATCTCAGAGAAGGGAAACAACCAGCTTATCAACCGGGCTACAATTCTTTCCTTATATATAATTTTGACCCCCAATTATTAAATTAAGGAAAAAGGACACTTTTGTAATGTGGTACCGCTCACCTACCACATCTCACATACCGTTCACCTACCGCTCGTCTACCTCCCACCTACCACTCTCTTGCTTCTATAAATAGAGTGTGTGTGAGGCTTAAGAGAGCAAGGGAAGAGATCTTAAGCTACCACAGATGAGGAGAGAATAGCTAGAGAGGAGAACATCTTCAGGCATTGTATTAAGGTGTCGCTTGAGATGGAGGCCATGGAAGGAAGATGATGGCTCATCTCTATGTATAAGTTATGTACTCTCCATTTTTTTGTCTTAGTAAACTATTTGATCGATTCCCTCCTGTGGACGTAGATCCAGTTGAATCGAACCATGTAAACGATCTGTGTTTGCTTGTGTTTTTTGCGTTTCATTTCTATGACAGGAAGTACATCTCACAATAATATATATATATATATATATATAAGATTCGAATATTCGGTATGTTCCTATGACAAAATCAGCCTCACCTGAAAATAGGGGGATATTGATATGTCATCAAAATTATCCAAAACTCTGATTTTAGCAAACTTAAAGTAAAATTGACCGACTAAACGAGACAAAGTTGGTCCAATTCGAGTCAATTCATGTCCAAATCAAGCTATTAAGCAATTTTTGAAAATTTTGGGTGGTTAATTGGAAGGTCATATTAATTACAAATCTGACAAGCATAAAATAGAATTGAGCATCTCGATGAGACAAATCTAACAAGTCCAAGATCATTCAATTCCGACATTACCATGGCACTCAAATGTCTACAAATTATTGTCCAATCAAGGTTTCTCCCAAACTCGATAAATTGAGCTCGACCCCTTCAATAAAGGGGACCATACCTTGAAGTGGAGGATGCCCAACGTTTGAAGAAGAAATAAGTGAGGTCAAATGTTTTATTGAAGATCCAATGAGCACCACCTCCATCTGTTGTGGAACACGATCGACCACCGCCTTCCAGCCATCGTCGAACACAGTTAGACAACTCCTGCTCATTGAAACAGAACCCCTCATGGAATTAGGGCATACATTACAAAATCTCAGCGTAAGTTGTGGGGTAACGAAGCACCCGACAAAGCAATATATTGTCATGAATATTGTGCAACAACACACCCAAAAAATAGTGTAATGAATCACCCTAAAGAAGTTGTAATATTGCACAACGCACCCCACAAATGTTATAATGACACACCAATGACGGTGTAACAACACTCGCATATGTGTAACGTCATTCTCTCAATACGGATCATGACTAACATCGTATATCAAGGATCCGAAAACAACTCCCTGCAATAACTACTTACAAATGACGTACTCAGAATATAATGATCTTCTTCAAACATATGAAGTTTTGTCCTCATAATTCACAATTCATTGCAGCTCCTAACTCTGGCCTCTACAGTCTATGCACGTAATCGTAGCTCATAGATATGGCCTATGTTTCTGACTACAACTTACGTGGTCCACAAACCATGCAACTCCTAACTTCAGCCTCTGTGGCCTACAAACGTTAGTGTAGCTCACCACTATAGCTTATGTAATTAACTATAACCTACATTATCTACAGTTCATGCAACTCACAATTCTAGCATATGTGGCCTATAAACGTTATCACAGCTCACCACTATGAACTACATGACAAATAATAGCCTACGTGGTCAACGACTGATGTAGCTTCTAACTATGGCCTCTACAATCTAAAAATTTTATTACATCTCACCACGACAGCCTACGTGATTCACAGCTCACACAACTCCTTAATCTAGCCTCTACAACATGCAGACATTATTACAGCTCACTACTATGGTCTAGGTGGCTCGTAACTCATGCAACTCTCAACTCTAGCCTCTATAACCTAAGGACATTATTGCAGCTCAATACCACGACTTTTGTGACCAACTATGTTTTGGGTGGCTCACAACTCCTACATCCCCCTACTATGGCGTCTATGTTCAATCGACACTCCCGAAACAATTATATATGACCTTTATGGCAAACTACTATCTGACATTCAACCATGACGTATAAGATAAGGTGACGCTATAGCCATCACCTACAACATCCACGATAGGCTATTGTTTTCATAGAATATCATTGAGAGCTACATTCATTACAGCCTGATTATGGCTAATTAAAATGAACTACTATTGTATATCAACGATGTTCAACTTTATAACTTCATCTTCCTTAATTTAGGGGAGTTGACATATGTACTTACAATTATATAGTTGACTATTTTTATTGTGCTAACCCGTATGATTTTTTTCTCATTTTCAAGAATTCCCATGTAAAAACTTGAAGTGTCTCATTCTGCTTCTCTTTTATTATCTAAATTTGTGTTGGATTCTCTTACAATGCTAAGATTTTAAATAATCACTCTACTACCGTGAATTTTTTTCCGGCACACATTCAATAATATACACCTGATTATGATGACAAACTTTTGTTATGTACCAATAATTAACTTTTGGTGCTTTACACTCTGTGTCTACCATCCAAATTTGAGTTGAACCAGACATGATTTTGGCGGGTTAAATATCTTTTTTACTTAACTTTTTAAAAATTAAATGTACTTTTTTTTATATATACATTTATAGCACCATGATGATATAAATGTAAATATCAAACTTTAGATATTAGATATGTAAATCCATAAGAATGATATGGTACTAATGTAAATTTCCCAAAAACAAAACTAAAACGTGATAAGGGAAGGCTTGGAAAACAATAGAGGAGACAGAACTAATCTTTTCCTTATGTTTTACTTCATAACTTTACATTTAAAAAGTTAAATTTAACATGTTTTTTTCAAGCAAAATGTGCTCCAATATTTTGCACATTCATTAAAAATAAAATGAACAATCACAAAATATCGATTTTGAGCACTCACATTGCTCCAAAAAAACATGTTTTTATGAGCTAATAAATTGAACCGAGATTATTCAACTCAAAGAGTTTAAGCTCGCAAGTCATTTACTTAATAACCTTACAATTATCACCCTTAATTTGAGTTCGAGCTCGACATTGAGCACGAGCTTGAGTCTACAAGTTCGAACCGGCTCATCAGCTCGTTTATTTTTTATAAAAGATATAATAATATTAATTTAAGGTGCTGTTATAATAAAATTATAAATAGAATGAACAATTATGAGATAAATAATAAGAAACCAGTTAACATAAAATACAAAATATTATTTTTTAAACTATTTTCAATACCTTAAAAGATAAAATTTTCAAATTTAATATATTTTATATTAATATTTTCTTAATCGATTCAGCTCACAAGCTAATAAGTCTAGTTAGAGCTAGCCTGAACTTGACATGTTAGCTCATCAAGCTCAATTAACCAGCCACTTATCCAGCCAAGCTCGAACCGACTCACGAGTCGGCTTAACTCACTTACATCCCTAATCCCAACAACTGAAGGGCAGAGAAATTGATCTCCCTTGTCCAACCATTGCCACCACCCCTAATATTTAGTTTAATAAGATTTACATACATACCACTCAATTCTTATGTATCTATATATCTAACACCTAAATTTCAATTTTTACATATATATGCCACCTTATCCATACATGAATATGAACCACAGTGGAGAAGCATTAGAAACCTTTAAGAAAAAAATTAGGAACAATTACATACATACCACTCAATCCCCGACGTATTTACATATCTAACACCTAAACTTCAATTTTCATATCTATGAAACCTATGCTATAAATTAAAATGTGTATTTCACCTTCCAAAAGTTATAATAGTGGTATTTGGCATGTGATATGAAAGATTTGGGTGGTAGAATTGTAATAAAATTTTGGTGTTAGACATACAAATACATAGGAATTGGGTGTTCTGTATGTAAATGCTTCTCCAGATATGGTTTATTAAACAGCAATATTGGCAAACATAAAGCATCATTCCACCCAATCTAATGCCTTCTGTCATCAAAATTGTCTCTTCTGAAAAATCAGATAAATTTCTTCCTTCCATTAATTAACCCATATCAAAATAATAATATAAAAAATAGAACATTTACATAGATACCACACAATTCTTATATATTTACATACCTAATAATACTTAAACTTCTATACTTTTATGCACAGCACTCAAATCTTTCATCAACATAACTATCCTTTCAAAAGTGAATGTAACTTTTCATTACATTGGTTTAAGACACCAAAGTTCCATAAATACAAATGTCAACTTTAGGGGTTGAATATGTAAATGCATAAAAATCATGTGGTGTGTATGCAAACTTCTCCAAAAAAAACAAAATCTGCAAGTTCCAACTTCCAAATAACTTCAGCGATTTTCTTTCGGTTTTTCCTTGTCAACCAGATCTGAACCACTCACAAACCTAGCTACAAAGGAAATAAGTCGAAATGGAGCTCCTATTAGAGGAGCATCAGAAAGAGGAACTACAGGCTCTGTTTCTATCTTCTCAGCTGCAGGCTTCAACTCCACAATAATGTCATCCAATGGGACTGAAACCACATCTGCACTTATTCTAGAATCATCCAATCCAAGACCTTGTAATTGTCGTAATTGCGCCACAGACCCCAAGTCCTCGGCGCCATTTACATTAAGATTCTCGTTGGGCTTTGTTTTGGTCTTGATTGTTTCGTTAAATTTGAGTGTGCTTTTGGGAAACACTGATGCATGATCAGTAGATGAGTGCTTCATGGTATTTTCACTAGGGAGATTGTCAGCAGTCCCAACAAGATAAGATGCCTGATCCATGAAAAATTTGACATAAAAATAGTATTATCCATTATACTTATTTATTTATTTAATTTTTAGTAGTCTTAAAAGTTAATAAAAATGTTAAATTAGTCCTGATACTATTTTATTTTAAGGGGGGCTAAAATCGTCCCTATGGAGAACTATTACAACCAATATTAAAAAAATTTGGACTAAACTGACACTTTTATAAACTCTGGAACTAAAATGAACCCCTGCAAAGAGTCGGGGATCATTTTGACACTTTTTCTCATATTTGTAGAAGGAAATAGCAATGTAACATTAATGGCATAACGAAATCTAAGAAAAAGCCCAGGGAATTGCGAATTTACCTTCTCCGAACCTTCGTCGTTCAGTATATCTGGCTTCATTGAAGCTTCGACGGATTTTGGAGTCCATTTTTCCTCGACATGGATCTAATTATAAGTTCTTCGAAATTAGGCCAGAAAAACTACCATACAGTAATAATGATTTTAATGCTATAGACAGGTTGATGATTGACAAAGCTTTCATTACAAAGAAAAATAGTCAAGCTACAAAAAATATTTAGAAAATGGAAATCAGCAGGCATTGATTTTGAGAGCCGTTTGTTAGCAAGCAAATTTATAAAATACATGTCAGAACAAAACTTCAGTTGGTACAGCATCTACATACCTCATCACTAATGCCAAAAGGGAGGCAACCAGGAGTTTTTATTTTATTTTAGGGCCAATTTGGCATCAATATTTTTTTCTTTTGTTCTTAAAAAATGTGCTTGTTTATTGTGTTTTTTGCATGTTTTAATTTCTATTTTTAAAAGGAAATCGACTTATTTTTAAAACTACTTAAAATAACTTTTATGTGATTTGATTGTTTTTAAAAATAGGAAATCAAATATGTTTTATTTCAAATCAAAACATTAACAAAATAAAATAAAAATGAATAATAAAAGTGATCCCAAAGGGCCCTAGTTGGTGTTATGTTATAGGAGTTACCTCGTTTTTTTAGAAGTTCTAAGTTTTAGTTTAACCAAGTTTTATTCATTTCTGTCATGATCACTACAAGAATGAGTTGTGTTCTCTGATATTCTAACGGCTACTTCCATCAGATTTGGCTGCTTCTCTAATCCATCAAATTATATAAATCCATCCATTTTACCATTTCACCACATGCCCTTCCTTATTTTTTTTTCTCTATTCCCATTGTGTTCTCTATTTTCTTTATTTATTTAATTATTTTTCGTTCATTTAATTGCTTCAGCCTCTAAATTGTTGCTGAGTAAAGACTTAGCCTGCTGATTAGGTTCCTGTAGCAAGGCGCCATCTGCAGCTCTTTGTGTGCTTTGCTGTTTGCAGCCATTATTACAAAGTATTATTTGTTGTAATTAACATTGTCCAATTTTAACAATTTGCAGGATGAATCACAAAAAAACTATTTAAGGCTCTATAATCATAATATAATAAAGTCGAGCTAAGCTCATACTTAAGGTAAGCAAGCATGAATCTAAACCAACCAAATTTGAAGACCATCACAAAAGCTCAAATCGAGCTCCAGTTGAGCTCAAATAAACTTCTGGAAAAAAAGCCATTTCCGAACAACCACTGTATCAGTTCGGTTCATTTGCAATTATAGGCTTGAATTCCTGATTTTGGTGATTTGTTTTCATGTTCATTTTTTATTCTACATTTTAAATTATTTTCATGTGTGGGAATGAATTTGATCGAATTTCATAAAATTAAGAGTTTATTATCGCAGTGTGATGTCCAATCAGTGTTTCTTAATCTTAATTTTTTATGCAAAAGTTACATTAGACAATCATTAAATCATTATCCATGCAATTTTTCTTTACTTTATAGTGTTACAAAAAAACTAAAATTTTAAATTAACGATATGTGAACTACAAATTTTGATAGCATGCGAATTATTTTCGTGCCTCATATCATGTATTAGGGAAGTCTAGCCTATGAGATATACTAAATCAATGGAGAATTCCCTAATATGAAAAAGGAAGGACATTGGTAATTTCCTGCAGATAAGCATCTTCAATATTTTTTTGCTTGTTTTTATCTAAATAAAATTTACAAATTTGTACAATTCATGTCAATGCTTCTTTGATGAAAATCCTTGCGAGGGAAAAAGGAGTTGAATGGGCTCATCAGCAGGACAAGTTTCGACAACAGACAGATAAATAAAACCACCACCATATCAAAGGTTAGGTAAAGGGGCATTTACATGCATACCAACCAATTCCTATGCATTTGCATATCTAACACCTCAACCCTTTTTTTTACATTTATAACACCTAATTTTTTTAAACACATCAGAATAACCATTATTCGAACTTTTAGAAAGTGAAATATGCATTTTCATGATAGGTAAGGTGGCATATATGTAAAAATTGAAGTTTAGATGTTAGATATGTAAATACATAAGGATTGAGTGATAGGTATGTAAATCTTCCATTTAAATAATAGTTGAATTAATAATGAATGCCTGCTTATAACTACGAACAGTGAGAAATCACTTAAATTCGTACCTCGGAAGAAGCGTAGAGAGAGGCAGCCACCTCGAGGTGCTGTATGCGAGACTCCAACGTTGACATGTTATCAGTCAGCTGTTTATTTTCTTGAGCAAGGCTGTCTCTAGAATCTTCGAGCTCCTTTACCTGTCAAACTTTGTAATTTAACAGTAACATCAGAAACATAAGCATTAAAATATTTGAGTGATATTTTTCTAACAGTTTGGGAATTTTAAGATCGAGTTTTTCCCCCTTATCCTGAGTCCTTCTCAATTTCTGGCTTGCACAGATCGGAATTAAAATGAGGGGCATACATACCATGCAATTATTATGTATTTACATATCTCAAACCTGAAATATTTACACAACACTCAAATCTTTAATTTAAATAAAAAATAGCACTATTAAGACTTTTTAAAAGTCAAATAAACCTTTTTATGCATAAATAGAATGCACAAAGTGCTACTTATAAAAATATGAATGTTTAGGTGTTAAATATGTAAGTTCATAAGAATTGAATGCTATGAATGTAAATGCCTCTTAAAATAAATGATTGTCAGCAGATAGTCACATTTCCAAATCATATATGATTGATTGAAGGAGTGCTAAAATTGAGAATGTCAAGATCTACGTTCCCGGGTTCCCTTATCTTCACACAACACAGGATCAGAGAGATGATATTCCAACTAGATCGGACGCCGTTAGACCACATCAAGATTTATGTCAAGCCTCTGAAGTCTGATTAAGTAACATCTTCTCAGCGTTATTTTGAATGCATAAATTCAATCAATCAATCAAAATCATCCCAAAAACATCAGTTTTAAAGCCAAAAAAAAAAAAAAAGAGCTAATGACCAAACTAAAATCTACAACCTCACTACTCTTGAGGCCTAGGGCCTCATGGATCCATCATCATCAGCAAAAGATCCTAAAATTCGCATAGCTCGGTTCTCCACTCCATGCCCTCAGCCAAGAAGCATTTGGTTCAATAAGTGTCTAGAAGACGAGAGGGACCAACTATCCACTCTATGCTTCCCTATGATAAAGCATGCTTTTAATTTAATCCCTTATAAATACATCTTATGGAGGTAAGGTAACATTCATCCTCACACCCTTCTCTAAAAAGAGGAGAGCTTTCGTCTGGGATCTCGCTCTATTATTCTAAAGGAGATATTGAGTTAGTCATAGATCTTGTTCACCTTCAAGCCCAACCATTATCTTGAATGTTAGAAAATATTTCTAGGAGAAAATCCACGGTTAGGTATGTTAAGCTCCCAATTTTGTTGGTCATATGCAAAGCACATATTGGGCTCAAGACCCATCTACCCAAAATTTTTTATGGCATTCAATGCCTTTCCCTCTCTTAAATGTAAGAGATCCAACCAAGCAAACGAGACGGGTGAGTAAGACTTGAGTTGGGTGATATCATAGCTAAAAATCTAAAAAACTGACTGACAATCTTCTCAAAAACGGGGTCGCCAATCAACACATAAAAATCTGACCCAAAAAGGGCGCAAAAAAACATTAAAAAAAAATCAAGAGAGTATAAACAGTGATTCCCTAAAATTGTATTTTATATATTTTTGAGTCTCTCATTCTTATTGCAGCTTCGTTTCCAAGAAGTAAGAAACTCGGGCGCTTCATGTATGACAAAATATCGGAGTCCTTGCCTGATCGAACATACCGTCGTCGGAGTCACGCCAGCAATCTACTCCCACACTGGTCGGCCACCCTTGGCTAGCCACCCCCTACTAACCAGACGACCACCCTTGTTCAGCCACCCACATCCAACTGGTTGGCCACTTTGGGACAGCAACCTACATCCAAACAGACGACCAACCCCATTCAACCGACAGACCACTTATGGTCGGCCACCTCCTATGATCAGTCTGCCACCCTTGTCCAGCCACAGGAATCCAATGAGCCCCGCCGATCAAAAAGTTCTAGAACGGCAGATCTAAGCGAGAAAAGGACAAAAATAATCTGTATTGTCCTCCTTAAAGCAAGAGTAAAGATGTAATATTGTATTTCCCCTTTTGTATCTTCTATAAATAGAGGAACCAATGCATGAATTAAGGATCTTTGGGCTCTCCTCTCTCAACCACTCATGTCTCTCCCCTTCCCTCTTTTGAAATTACTTTTTTCCTTTTTCAGTGAAATAATAGCGAGCCAAAGAGTCGGGGAACATCCCTCTTCGCCCCTACCGGGGTAAATCTCTCTCTTTCTTTCTCTCTCCCTCAGTCCTTACATTCTATGCCTTGGGCATAGTCTACCTGACAAATCTAATTTCAACCTTTGGTGCAGTGAATGTGACTCATGTTGCCAACAAGAAGAAGAACACACACCAAGGAGGATAAAAACCTAAATAGAGAAAAAAAAAATAAAAAAGTAGACATAAAAAATCATCCTTCACACTCAAAGCATCCAAAAACTTGTCTATAACTTGACTCGGAAAAACCTCAGGAGATGGATTCCTACCGAGTAGCGACAAGCTCTGCGAATGGTACGATACAAATCACCCCAGTAGTGAGTCTCGTTAGCTACCCCCGTGAAGGCAATGACGCATATTCGTTTAAGAATTGGCGATAGGTGCTGCCCGGCTGAGGATCCAACCGAGCAAATGAGACGGGCGATAAGTAAAACTTGAGTTGTGTGATATCATATCTAAAAATCTAAAAACCAGCCGACGATCTTCTCAAATATCGGGTTTCCAATCAACACATCAAAAACTGACTCAAAAAGAGCGCAAAAAAACTAACAAAAAAATAGGAGAGTATAACTAGTGATCCTCTGAAATTATTTTTTTGTATTTTTGAATCTCTCATTCTTATTGTAGTTTTTCTTCCAAGAAGTAAGAGACTTAGGAGCTTCATGTATGACAGAAAATATTGAAGTCCTCGCCAGGCCAAACCTCGGCCAGCAATCTACGCCCCCGCTGGCCGACCATCCTCTTTCAACCGATCGACCCACTTATGGTCGGCCACCACAAACAACCGGCTGACCGCCGCATGGGCGGACACCACAAACAACCGGGCCGCATGGTCGACCACCTCCTATGACCAATCAGCCACAGAAATCCAACAAGCTCCGCCGACCAAAATGTTCCAGAATGATGGATCAGAGCGAGGAAAAGACAAAAATAACTTGTAATGCCCCTTTAAAGCAAAGGTAAATATGTAATATTGTATTTCCCCCTTTTTTATCTTCTATAAATAGAGGAGCCAAGGCGTGTATTAAGAATCTTTGGGCTCTCCTCTCTCAACCCCTCATGTCTCTCCCCTTCCCTCTTTTGAAATTACTTTTTTCAGTAAAATGAAAGGGGCCAAAGAGCCCAGGAACATCCTTCATCGCCCCTACGGGGAAAATCTCTCTCTTTCTTTCTCTCTCCCTTGGCCTTTAAGCTCTATGCTTTGGGCGCGGTCTAATTTCAACTATGATAACTCTTATAATACAGTAGCCGTTAATCCTCATCTTCTAGTATCAAAAATACTTGATTGAACTTACTAATCTTCACATTTCGTCCTCAATGGACATTAGTCTCACTTAATCTGATAAAAATTGTTTTAAAGGTTATCAATGCACAAAAACAATGATGAAAATGTGTTTTAAAAACTTGGAAAACTCAACATATAATACACCTTTTATGTTATTAACTTATCGATGTCCATGGCGCATAAAATAATAATTCTAATATATTAAAAGTGTATATCATAACTTTTTTCTAATACTCTATCATTTAAATATTGGAAGAGAATAATAAAGTACCAAAAAACAAATAAAGTAATAGCAGAAAATGCATAAAAATTTGATAATTAAATTATCAATTCAAAGCAATAGGATATTTTGCCACCACGTTTTCTTTTACGCTGAACTTGCTTACCACCTATCAGGCACTCCTACAACATCACCTCACTAGCACCAAAACCACCATGCTCACACTACTAATAAAATTTAATTTTATAACGAGGTAAGTCAGCAAAACTGAAATGAATAATTGATAACTGATTTGAAGTTTGCCCATAATAATAATAATTGCAGCAAATTTTTGAAGTTGTTTTTACCGAAGAATGAAAGGTAATTCATAATATTAGTATTTATCCATTAAACCATCCATTTTGAATGTTATATTTATATGCTCATTCTGCCCAGCAAGAACTGGTTCCACAAGATTGACAATCTTCAAATGGAGACCAAATTGCAGACATGCTAAAGAGGGAAGGGGAGACTTCCCCACTTATATATCCATGGAGACTAATTGAGGCTATGTGAAGCTTCGGTTTCTCTGTTGTACTCATATTTCTTAGTGTGTCAATTTGCGTCCTCATATGCTTTAATTTTATTCAACAGTAAAAAGCATATTCCAACAATACGACACATATTGCAGGTTGGGTGCTGAAAAAAATTATTAAATCAACACAGCAAAAATAATGAAACCGGGTGAGTGATACTCTCTTCTCAATTCCCTTAAAAGGACAATCATGATTCAATTCTTTCCTAGTAAACCCGGCATAACTCTTTAGTTTTGGAACTATAAATCCTTAAACGTATGCTTATAGGCTAATATATCTTGAATTTCCAGGAACTTGCCAATTTCCATAGAATGGCTCACATTTCTTTCATGAATAAAATAAACTTTAATAGAGTAAAAGGAAAACGCTAAACTATAAGTTATAACGTCAAAAATATAAATAAAAAAGCATACTTCGCATAGCAAAAAAAAATAAGAAACTAGTACCAGAGTTGTATTCATAAGTCAAATAACATGACAACCAGAAAATCATAAATAAATAATTGAAGGAAAAAGAAGTGTTGTAAAACTGGCGCCTTCATCGAATATACCTGCAATTGCAACCCTTCATTAGCATCACCCAATCTAGACACCACTTCTTTGATTGAACTCTGCAGGTAGGCATTGCAATTATAATCTATTACTCAATTATCTTAATTAGTAAACTCTTTTATAACGCATTAACAACAAAGAAGAAAAGCTAGCACACACACTCTGCCTTAGAGAAACTTTTAGCCGCCTCATCCATTTTAAAATATGATATAATAAAGACTAAACAAGCTGTAATTTATTATTATACAGAGATCCATGTGAGAGTCAAGGATGGTCCTATGTCAGAAGTCAAATAAAGAAGGGTTGAGTTCTTAAAAATACTCATAATGGTTCTTCACCATTTGCTTGAGCTTTTACTTGATGGGCATCCATCTATCAGTTTATTCCGCACAACCTGGCAGCCCAGTGTTCAAACTCCTAATAAATAGAATCATAGTTGATGATTCGGCCAGAATCAAGTGCTCCGTATGTTTGTAGTTTTTTGGGTTTTGGCCTCTTCTATCATAATTGAACAACCTTTGAGAGCAAACAAATCATAGAGTCTCCATGAGTTAAGTTTTTATTTCATGATATTTTATATACTTGAGTGGGCTCTAAGTGAATGATGCTATGTGGTGTTAAAAAAATACCATTCAAGTCGGAGAGATGGCTCTTGGTGCATAATATTTAATGGTGTTGAAATGCTTCCATTTGTGAGGGGAGTGATGGCCAACGAGAAGAACCATCATAGGGGGGAAAGATTGTTAAGATTCAAAGTTGAGAATAGTCACTCATCAAAAGTAATGCATTCCTAGTATACCAGTAGTGACCCTTGCCCATTAGGTAGAAGAGAAACTTATAGAACTATCACACTTATGTACCAATCTCAGCTAGAATGGCTTTTCTAATCCAAATGTAAGAAAGAAGCCAATGAATATAACACGCCTAACCTCTTTCTGAATGCAAGAGTCCATTTCATGTTGAAGCAATTTTATTCTTTCCTCCAATCTACCCTGCAAATTATTATAAAGCTTCAATGGGAAAATACAAACGGTCAAGTGTAGAGAAAATCTAGCAATGCAAGACCAAATACAAAATAAAATCCAATGGCATAGATTTCACGTGATAAATAATGACAATGACCCGCCGAAGAATAAAAAAGCCATATATCAACTAATCATTAAACTCAACAAACTTAATGGCTTCTAACACGGAAAAAATAGAATTGGCAAATTATCGACAAATTGCATATTGGCACTTTCTACAACCATATATTCTTTTCAACGCTCCAAATATTGATAGGTTCCTTGTATGGAGTTAAAATCTTGCCTTTATGCATCTCTATGGATCGAATATCATTTCAATTTTTTTGGTTCAATTTTTAAAGTACATTACTATATTTCACATAACTCTCTTCCAATTTTTGTTTAGCTTCTCATTTAGAAATTTCTCAAGAAAATATTTTCATCTTCCTTGAAGATATCACCTCAACATCGACCAAATTTCTATTTTCATCACCTTCATTGTATCTAACTTGAACAAATCATTAGATCACTTATTTATAATCTTAATTAGTACATAAATCTTAATTTCTCATCCCTTAGTGACAGACCTATCATAAAAATTATCAAAAATTATAGCTTATGTTTTATTCACTATCCTCTTTGTAAGATTTCTAACTTATAATCATTATAAGCCACATTAATATTTAATTTGTGCCACCATTTAAACCTCACAGTATTCAATCATTTGAAACATATAAAAAAAAAATGCAAGTAAGCTCTAGGAATTTAGAGCAACTCTTTCAAGAAATATTGCATCATTTAAAAAAAAAGGTACCAAAATCCATGAGGAATATAACCTGTTTATTTGAACAGGTAATAAAAATAATGCAAAATTTGCATAATAGTATCTCACCGTCAGCACAGCACTTTTACTTTGTAGATCATCCATTTTTTCCTCTAATCTAGCCTGCAAAAGTTACAAGAAAAAATATTTATCTAGGTATATATATATATATATATATTAAAGGAAATCGGTATTTGGCAGAGGCCCAGATACCGATTTCCCACGTGCTAGGCCCCATGATGAGAACCCCGCCATGTGCCTAAATATTCGAGAATGCAGCGCCACTGGGGATCGAACTCATGACCTGAGGGGACTCACACACACACAAATATATATATATATATATATATATATATATATATTAAAGGAAATCAGTATTTGGCAGAGGCCCAGATACCGATTTCCCACGCGCTAGGCCCCATGATGAGAACCTCCGTCATGTGCCTAAATATTCGAGAATGCAGCGCCACTGGGGATCGAACCCACGACCTGAGGGGACTCACACACACACAGATATATATATATATATATATATATATAACTCATAGAACTATCCCGTTTATGTGCCGATGCAGCTAAAATGACTTTCTTACTCAAATGTAAGAAATTTTTTAATGAATATAACATGTCTAACCTCCTTCTGAATGCAAGAGTTTAGTTCATTTTGAAGGAGTTTTATTCTTTCCTCAAAGCTACCCTGCAATTTCTTATAAAGCTTCAGAATATACAATTGGTCAAGTGAAGAGAAAATCCAGCAATGCAAGACCAAATACAAATAAAATAAAATAAACTAGTGCCAGAGATTACACAAGATAAATAGTGCAAATGATCAGATACCGAATCATAGAAAAAATGCATATCAAAACATATTATACTGTCCATAAATTAAACTCAAACTTATGGATATCTAACATGGAAAAAATAGAATTCACAAGTTCTAAATCAAAAAATTTGCTAACTACCTCTTTCTGTGACCATATGTTCTTTTCAACTCTAAGTATGTTTATTTCTTCTTGCAAGTCAAACTGCAGGGTAAATATAAGATAAAATATTAATCCATGCTGATGATTACTTAAAATCCTCATCAGAATAAATAACTATTCCAGCAATAATATGTCAATCAGGATAAATAAAAAATAAATAAATAAGAAGAAAAAATAAGAGGAAGTCATGGAAAAAGTTTGACTTTATTTTTTTTTCTTTTTTTCTTTTTTTTTTTTTTTGGCTTCAAAGAAAGTGCTTGTGAAAACAATATCCCTACCTTGACATAACCAAAATTCTGACTGCCGAAGTCAAAGCTACCACTTTGGAGCATGTTTATCTTTTATTTTTTGTTGTGTGTTTTTCTTTTATTTTGTGCATACTTTAATTTGAAACAAAATAAATTTGTAATGTTGAAAATAAATAAATTATTTTTAAAGACATTCAAAACAATTAAAATTTATTTTGAGTGTTCTAAAAACTAAAAACAAAAATACATGAAAAGAACACCAAACAAACGTACTTTTAAATATTAAAGCAAAAACATAAACAAAATTGATCCCAAACAAGCCCTAAACCTAGTAGGTTTTTTACACATAGCTTTACATCATATAAGAATTTTCATGTGAATTTAATATGAGCAATGGATGCTAGAAATGATTAGATTTGCTCGAAATGGAAGTGGAAGATAAGCCTAAAGGTACTGCATATGCTGGAAAAGGATTTAATTCATAACTATATGCTTTTAGGGAAATTTACATACCACACAATTCTTGTGTATTTACACATCTAACACCAAAAGTTTGATATTTACATTTATAACACGTTGGTGTTAAGACTTATGCATGAAAATATAATTTAGCTATAAAAAAGTTAGTAATAGCGATGTTTATGTTGTGATGTCAAAAATTTGAGTGTCGTCTAGATAAATATGAAAGTTTAGGTGGTAGATATGGATATATATAAGAATTGTGTAAATGCCCTGCTTTTATCTGTACTGCATGTTCTGAAGTTTTACATTGAGAAATTGGTATGATCTACATAGATACATCAAATATTAACTATCTATTTTAGGCTAAAATCTTACACATTTTGCTTCAAGGTTTTTACGTTTCTCCTGGTCCACTTCTGATTCTGAAACTCCAACAATTGGACTGTCTGCATTACATGGAGCCTCGCTGTAATGGTTCAGCACTGGGGCAGCATCACGATGATCATCTGGCAAAAAGTCTGCGTTGGATAAAGAGACATCCGATTTGGTTTGATTAAAATCTGCACTGAATATGGAACCACTGACATTGCTGTGGTTTCCTTTCTTCTTCTTGCCTTTCTTCTTTTTTCCATCCATTTACTCCAGTCGCAAGTTTAGAAAATTTGAGAATCTCTACTCTTTCTCTGCCTGAAACAACAGATATGTCTATCCGATCAATGGGAGAGTTGCAGAAAGAAACAGAAACGACTGAGAGGACTGAGATCTATTAATAAGATCTAGAAAAACAAAATTTGCAGCAAAACAAGAATCACCGGCTCAATACAAATAACCGGATGCCAGGAATCGCATACGATGCAAATATTTGATCATTTACATTCCTATTGATAAAAATAGCTACATGGCGATCATTTTCGCCGGACATGCTCGTAAGCTATCCTACGAACATCAAGTGTAGCATTGAGCGAATAAAATTCTAGATGATCAACGCAAAGTCGTGAACACGCAATGAGCAGTGTGGTTGATGTCGAGCGCAGATAAGGATCAGAGAAAAGGCTTACCATGAACGGTCACTCTTCAGATCTAAGATCAATGCCTGCGAGATGACGGACAGAACCATTTGAAAAGGCAAGCAAGGTAAGAAACAGAAAGCCTAGGGGAATTACCTCCATAGCACTAAAAAAAATATATTTACAAAACTAACAGCCTCTTTCATCCAATTTTTTTATTCTCGCTCAAATATCGAAATTCGCCCTAATATATATATATATATATATATATTTCTTTTATTTGTGCTAGAAAATTCACGGCGATAGAATAATGAATTATCGTCTTAGCATTGCACGAGGATTCAACATACTACAAAGCCAAAAAAGAGAAGCATTATGAGATACTTCAACTTTTTACGTGCAAAACACGTAAATATAAAAAAAATCACTGGGTCTAGCCTATTTGAAATAATACAAGCTATAAATGATGAGTACACATGTTCATTATTCTCCTAAATTAGGGAAGATAAATTATGAAGTTGTATAACTATAATCTGATTTTAGTTCTATGTGACAATAGGTTGCAAGGGTCATTGTTGATTGTTGTGGAACTAGTAGTCCGTTGTGAGTGTTGTAGATGGTTGTTTCAGAAACGTTAATTGGTTAAAGAAGTCATTATAAGCATTTGCAAGAGCTTTAAATCACATGGGTCATAGTTGGTGTGTAGACCGTAGTGGTGATGTCCACAAACCGTGGGAATCGGATTCAGGTGTTCCATGAGTTGTGAACTGTGTAGGCCGTAGGGACGAGTATGAATGACGTCCGTAGTTCGCGGGGGCCAGAGTCGGGAGCTGTACAAGCTGCGAATCTCGTAGGTTGTTAGTAAGAGTATGAGCGACATCTGTAAGCCGCGGGGGTCGGAGTCGGGAGTTGCATGAGCTGTGAATCACGTAGGTCGTTGGGGCGAGTATGAACGTCTTCCGTAGGCTACAGGGGTCGGAGTCAGAAGTTGCACGAGTTGTAAACCACGTAGGTCGTTGGGGCGAGTATCAATGACGTTCATAAGCCGCGGGGTGGGGGGGGTGTGGGGGCGGCGGATTGAGGGTTGCACCAGCTGTGAACCACGTAGGTCGTTGGTTGAATATGAATGACGTTAGTAGGTCGTGGGGGTCGTAGTCGGGAACTGCACAAATTGTGAACCATGTAGGCAGCTGGGGCGAGTATAAATGACATTCGGAGGCCACGGGGAGCCGGAGTCAGGATCTGCAAGTGCTTTGACCACGTAGGTTGTTGTTGGCATATGGACCGTGGCGATGAGCTCTTATCTCACAAACGGGAAAAGGTTTATAGATATTTCGAGTTATAGTATTGACTGGCGACGTTCGGTTGGTGGTGGTCTACGGCGGCCTACAGTGGTCGATGAAGAAAAGCGATGGTTGACGATAGTTGGCGGTGATCGACGTCGGTCAGCGGTGATGCTAAACTGCAGCCTCTCCTCAATACCTCGGGCTCTCTCTCTAGTTTTCAGCTCCTCCCTCATGAGAAGGGTAGGAGTCTATTTATAGTATTATGGATGTCATTAATACATAAATATGAAGCATTTTGATTGGATAGTTAAGGGAGTTTCTCACGAACATACAACATTTAATGGGCATTTGACTGTCATAATAATTTCAGAGTTGAGTGGTCTTGGGCCTGTTGGATTCTCCATGTGAGACGCTCGATCCAAGTATAGGTTTGCTAGTGTCAGTATCTATTTGACATTCCCAATATATATATAAATCTTCAAAAAGTGATTTAATGACTTGATCTAGCCTTATTTTGACTTAAATTTCACTATTTTTTATATCATTAGGTTTGTCTCATCCAGTCAGTTAGTTTGACCATAAGTTTGCTGAAATCAAACCTCTAGATGACTTTTAATTGAAGTTTAAATATTTCTTGTTCCAAAGATTGCATCGAGATTTATGTAGGGTGATGAAAATTTCTTGGTGTCACATCAGTTGCCCTCATATTTTCGGACGAGATCATCTTTGTCGTTCGAAAATATCAAGACCTGGAGTATTTGTTTTATTAATGTATTACATATAAAGATATATATAAAGATCATTTGGATTATTATAAGTATAATTTATGTATGGATATAATTAAGTAACTGAGCATGATGCCACAAATACCTCCACATGCGTAAAGAAACTATTTTTTTATATATATAGTTGAAATTAATTTCATGTGGAATATGACGAGATTTTTTATTTTTAATGATTGAAATTAATTTCATAAGAAATATGAATATATATATATATATATATATATATATATAT